>NC_048226.1:13468201-13471895 GCF_002007445.2 Ailuropoda melanoleuca | reverse complement strand
ACACACACACACACACACATTTTATATGTTTATTACAGTAACCGATTAAATGCAAGACTCATGCTGTTGGCTCAGGTACTGTGTGCTCTCAGGATTTAACAGAGTCGGGTTTTAAATACATCATTAGACGTATTTATGTGAATGGGACTCAAATAGGAAATTAATTTTTCTCAGCACTGGAGATGGAGCATTTGCAATATTCATGATTGTTTATTCTTGCTCTTATTGTTACCGGGATTGGTCATTCTTGGTTCCAAGGTCAGCCGGAAATCCCAGCTCTCGCTTTTCTTCTTTCTTTAAACATCCCGCTCGGAGGAAGGAGGCCTTGTAAACACAATCGAGCTCAAACTCGGCTCAGGTTCAATCGGCTTGATCCTTAAGATGAGATAAATTGCAATTATCTAAATATTAGTCTGAAAATCTCACAGCTCACTTCCCATCTTCTTCATTTATGGCAAATGAAGAGCCTGAACTTCACTTGAAACGTTGACCCCGCCAGAACCTTTATCCACTGGAACTGCGCGAAGCGCTGGCATCAGGTACTTAACAGAACCTGACATTGATGGGCTGGTCTCAAGCTGTGGCCGGAGACTCCATCACTAGATCTTATCTTCAATTTGTGTCCATAAAACGCGATGGCCCTGAGTGTCTACGCACAGAGAGCGTTAGCCTGTCTGTCGTGCCTGGAGCGGAAACTCAGACTCCCGTGTTGGGAAATTGCCAATTTCACGCAGGGGTGGGACTTGCTCGGTGTCGGTCTGCGTTCGAGCGGGTGCTCAGCATATGTTTCTCCTCACCCAAAGCTTCTGCATTCCAAAGTCAAAGGCCAAGGGTCCCCAGAGATTTATGTCTCTCTATCTCGTAGGAAATTGCCAAGTTCGTTGTTCCAGTTACTGAGTCTATGTATCTCCCATCTCCGAGGCAGCATCTGCGTGAACCTAGCAAAACTGGTTGACAAATAAAAAGTCAGTTATACGGCGGAGACCTCTGTTCCCTTTATTCGGCCAAGTCACCGATGTGACTAAGTTTTTGACATCATGGATTATCCGTTTTACTAAAGAGACAGAATTAGTCTCTGGTAAATTGAGCATCATAGAGGCGAAATTCACATCCTCTCCTTATTTATTCTATCATGAGAAATCGCCTGAGTTACGGGGGAAACCCATTTTGTTCTGGTATCTAGTACTGGGCCGTGAGAAGAGATGGAAAATACTTTATGTTCTTTGAAAAGAAAAGTATTTGAGTACTTCTGTTTCCTGGATGCATTTGCCACGTGAGAGCTAAAATCTCTGAGGCTTTTCAGCACCTTGACTTTACACTTGTCGTTGTCTGTTGCAGGTGCTTCTGTGCTTGAAATGTGGCTTTGGCATGAGTGTGCGCCAAAATGGCCCCTTCTGTGACTGTCCCTGAAATAAGCCATTCGTGATATGCCACTACAGGATCTGATGAAAAACCGAATACATTGAGAAAGGCAAATTGCATGTCTAGAAATTTAATTAAAAAAGAAATAACCCTCCCGTATAAAGGTTGGCAGTCCCCTTCACAATCTTCCTCTTGTTCCTCTTCTTCCTCCTCTCCCCGAGTACAAAAAGTACCCACCGTGAAATCCACACATGCATGGTAATGAGGAAAAGCACTCTGTTTCGAGTAACGCATTGGTTCTCGGCCCCTCAGAAGAGGTGAACAGGTTAACTGGTCTATAACTTAACAGTATCTCCTTTCACTGTGCAGCCCTCAACCTGCTTGGAACAGATGATGATGAGTATACTCTCCATGCTAATAATTAGAGCATTCCCTCGTGTCTGAACCACAGGTTACAATTTGCAAAACTTCTGCAAGTATATTTCTTTCATGTCGTGCTCACACCCACGCTCTGGCATAAGGTAGGGTAAACCTCAATATATTCATTCATTGGACAAGGGGGATCAATGCCAGGGTTTCCAGATAAAACCCAGGATGCCCAGTTAAAAGTTCAAACAAACAATGAATACTTTTTTGGTATATTATATCCCAAATATTTTATGGGACATTTTTCGTCTTAAAATATTAATGGTTTTTTTTTTCTGAAATTCAAGTTTAAGTGAATATCCTGAATTTTTATTTGCTAAGTGGATAAGCCCTGATGGAGAGTCAAAGAATTGTCCAGTTTGTGCAAGTACTAAATGACAGAGTTGCTAACTCGACAGTATAAAAATTACCAGCTCTATGATTTGCATGTATTATCTCATTTAATCCTGACAGTATGAAATAATTCTCCCATTTTCCAGATGAGAAAACTGAGGTGCCCAGGAGTAAGTAGCCTTTTCAAGGTCGTAAAGCTGGTAGAGTGGGGGTATAACTCCAGATCCACGTTTCTAAGCCCCCTGATGTCTTCACCACTCTGTCTGGGAGCTGGGATACTGGCTCTCCCTTGCTGAGTCCCATTTGATTGCATGTCTCAGGCAACCGCTTTGTGACTTTCAGGCCAGACATTGTGGACTCCATAAAGGCACTGGAAGATTGTCATCCACAGATGCCCCGTATGCCCCGAGTGTCAGCTCTCCATCACAGAACCATTTAAATGAGATTTTGCACTAAGCGCATCTTCAGTAAACTGCTTTTGCTCTGTGCTGAGAAAGTCAGCATCACCAAGTGAAGCCCGACTTGCACCAAATGAGCTCTAAGGCACAGATGAAGGGCTCCTTCAAGTATGCAGTCGGTTCAGACTCCCAAGAATAAAGAGCTGTAGCAGCAGGCTTACTGTGCAGTGGAGTCCGAGGAGCACAAAAGGTCTTCAGTAAAACATTTTCATGAGTTTAAACAAACAAACAAACAAAACCAAAAGAAGCCCAAAATGTATAGATGTTGCTGTGTCAAGAATCAAATTGCTATGGTAGATATTATCCCCCAAATGGACAAAAAGGTGAGAGACAGGAAAGCAAAACAAAAACAAAACGAAACAAAAAAACCCAAAAACTTGAGAAGGAAGAAAATGTGTTGCAATCTTTACATCTGTTCAACACCTGCACACAAAGGTGGACCTTAGAGCTTTTATGTTTTCCTTCTAAGCTGTATATCCTGTTTCCTGTAAATTGCCAACCCTACACGTTATAGGATCTCTGGATGCCCAGGCAATGAGGACACATAAATCATACTGTTCCTGAGCTCGCCTGGTGCTTACTCATCTGTCAATAAGTCAGTGAGTGTTTGATGCCTCAATTTTGTGCCGACAGGCTTCCCAACCCTTAGCAAACCAAACCGCCAATGCATTTTCTTTTTCTACTTCCTATGTAGCTCCCTTTTAAAAATGTCACTGCCTCAATTAACTTGCTCTTCCCTTTCAAGTTCTGGTGACATTTGGGAAACAATTCTGCCCCGGAGGACCAACTCCCCATATTCCTGACCCCTCCACAGGACTGTAAGTAAAGAAGCAAATTAGCATACCCCTTGGAATCTCCACACTAGGAAAGTGTAAGGTGCTCTAATCACTTTGTTGTGACTGCTTCATAATCCCATGACTCGCACTGTGGTCCCACATTAGCAATGTGAGAGACGACTGACAACAACTCAAAGTGGTCCATGTTATGGCTATTTGCATGGACAAGGATCACGCTCTTTCCCAATCCTGTGTGCAGTGAAAGTGAATGCAATTTTTTCTTTGAATTTAGGAATATCCACCGCATGTGTGCAGAACTGGTAAAACATTTTTAAAATG
>NC_048226.1:13423205-13466969 GCF_002007445.2 Ailuropoda melanoleuca | reverse complement strand
GCTATGAGCCTGCTTCTTCCTCTCCCACTCCCCCTGCTTGTGTTCCCTCTCTTGCTGGCTGTCTCTCTCTCTGTCGAATAATCTCTCTCTCCGTTAAATTTATTAAAAAAAAAAAAAAAAAAAAAAAGTGAAAACGAGAGAAAGGAACAGAGGAGTGTCTTTGTAATCATCTCCACCTCGTCCTTATCTGTTGTTACTTTTCTTAACCTATTGCTATTTTTTTGAATTTTGAAATGTATATTCAAAAGATGGATAAATTATACATGTGCATTTTATTTAAAAAAAAAAAAACCTTATATCTACCTTCTAAGGTTAAGAAATAGTGTATCACCCACCAGTGTGTTAAAGAATCTTTTGACCCATCCCAACACATTCCCATTCCCCAACTCACCAACTCATCATACCACCCTCCAGAATTCTGCATTAATAATTATTTTTTTAGATTTTTTTCACATTCATATGGCTCTCTAATCAGTATGAGATTTAGATTTGCTTTTTAAAATTTGTATGGAAATGGGGTCATACATGTGTATCTTTCATGGTCTTGTGTTTTTGTTCAACATTAAATTTTTTGTGATTCACTGATGGCGGTATATATAGCTATTCATTCCTTGTTCCAGCCAAGTTTCCATTGTATGAACATGCCATCAATTTTTTTTTCATTCTACCATTGATGGACATTTGGGTTATTTCCAGTTTTAGACTATTTTGAACAGTGCTGGGCACATCTATAAGAATTTCTGCAGGTGTACATCTAGAAGCCAAATTACTGTGTTAGAAGGTACACACCTTGCCAAGTTACCTGATAATGTCAAACTGTGTCCAAGATGATCACATCAATTTATTCTCCATTCAGCAGTGGATAAAACTCCCATTGTCCTATATCCTCCCCAAATCAAAATACTGAACATATTCATTGATTCAACTCTGGGACAACAAATCATCAAGGTGACATTTGGATTTTACAATCAGTTGTCCCAGAGTCTCATACATATTGTAACATTTAACTGAAATCTTCTTAGCTAATTAATTCAACATTGGTGTTCTCCTTGTAGCACTAAAAACAGAGTCAAGATGCTCGTTCAGGATTTTGCCCAAAACTATCTGGCCAATTGAAATGCCATACAGACTCTGGAACCTCAAAATCGGAGGTGAGGAGATAAATTCTACCATGAGATATATGAAGGACAGATAAGGACCCCACCTTTTCTCCCTGGATGTCTCATTTGGGTATGGATGGGGAAGAGGGAAGAAGGAATAAGACAACTCTTGCCCAGGGAATATGTCAAGGAAGAGTTAAATTTTGATTAAGGAAGACCAGCCAGGTGATTCTAAATTTCCTTGAAGTCTACATAGTGTCCTGTTGTCTTTGAACGTCAGCACAAGAGTATAGAAAAGTTATACAGCTGTTTAGACACACGGATGTCCATAAATCCTCAGTCAATGATTTTGACTAATTACTCCTGTGTTTTACACAGAAAGACTTCATCAAAAAATATTTTCTCAACGGGATCTAATGTTGTAAGCTTGGTAAATTTACAGACTTAGAGAAGTCTAATTCTTAATGATTTCTAGCAATAAATAGACTAAATGATTTTATGACCAGCCATGTGACTGATGAGGAATAGTTACATATCGACAGATATTAAAAATGTATTTGTGTTAACTAGATTGTGTGAACGGTAGCATTTTCTGAGAACAATTTCTCCGTACATCAAATTAATGGTTTTCCTTCAGAAGAAGAGACATAAAGTGCTTAAAAAAGGTTAGGTGAGGTCTTCATGTGGTACCCAGACCCCAGTGAAAAATACACGGTTTAATCATTTCCTTTCTAAGAAAAATCAGCCGTAGTTACTATATAATTAATCCATCAGCAGCAATTATTGTATTCACTATAAAATAGACAAAAATATGGGTTTGACCCTGCCCTGTCTTCTTGTTCAGGTGGGAGGAGAGATGGTCTAAAGTATGAATCATCATCTTCTCACCTGAATTAGGCCAGTGCAATGGGGATACAGAATTTAGGAGGGCGTTTTTAAACAAACTGAAACAAAGCTCTGAAATTGACAAAATTCAACCTGACAGGTGCACTTTGTGAACTACATCTTGCAATAGTCGTACAACCAAGAAACAGAAAGACCACATGTGGGGAAAGAATAAGGGTCTACATTTTTCTTGTGTTGTTTATTTTCAAAATTACGTTTTTGAATGGTTAAGGATAGTAATTTAGGCACATTCAAATAATTTACCAATAGACAGTTTGGATTGCCTAGCGGGGTCTATTTGTCATTATATGGTGCTATGGCCATCAGATGATCTGTGAATTGTCTGCCTTAATGCAGAAGCATATATACATGTTCGTGAAGAAAAACATGAAGTGAATTAATCTCAGATGCAAATGCCATAGCTCCTCTTGTCTGATGTGTGTTTGTTGCTTGCAAGTAATGGGCTTTGATGGCCATTGGCAAATAGGAACAGAAATCTCAATGTAAGGTGGAGGAAATTAGAGATGCATTTGTTCGTTCTTCCAAGCAGTGTTTATTGATTACCTACTATGTTGTAGACCCCGAGCTAGGTGCAGTGATTTTGACTGAAAAGAGAGCACTCCATAGACCCTTTGGTTTTTCGCTTAAGTTAGTGGTGGTGAGTTAGCACATACATCCAGTAACTAGTTGAAAATGCCTCTGGGCCAATGTGCAGCAAATAACTTGATATTGATACTGCCTACATGTGGCTGATGTTTTATTCTGAGTTCTAGTACCAAAATGAACATTATTTTTGACTCTAACCTTCTTTTAAGTCACAGAACAATTTGACTGAATTTTACCGAAAATAGTAAAATTCCCTTGATATTGTGTGTGTGTGTGTGTATGTGTGTGTGAGTCCAACCTTATTTTTGGTATAGATTTAAAGCTATTGCTGACAATGATTAAAATTTTTGGATCAAGGTCATCTGTGAGAATAGTTATAGTGTTAAGAATAACCCAGCCCCTATGAAGATATGTGTTCTGTTTCAACAGGAGACCTAAGCCAAGTTTATAATTTTATTACACTCACAAAGCAATACCTGTTTATTTCTGAAATTTAAAACACTTATCAAACTCTCGCATTGAAGATACACCTACATAAGCCAGTGTATCCATCCCCGAAAGGAAGAAAAAGCCTTACAGGATTTCTGTATTTTGAAATCAATGTTGGCCCTTATTGAAATGCCCCATGAACAACAGAATATATTGTAATTTATGATAGCTTACAGAAAAAGGAGACATGTCTGTGCAGAAATTCCAAAGACCTCTGATGTAGGCCCTGCCTGCCTGGAATGTGCTTCCAGAATTTTGCTTCTAGCCTGTGTTGCTCTTTCCTGCACATGGACTCCAGACCTTTGGGCCAGGAGAGCTGAAGGGAACCACCTCCTGGCACAGAGCATCGCTGAAGGAAGCAGGCAGCAAGATTACCCCCGAAAGCCATTCATTATGTGTTTTCAATATCCTCTAAAAGGTTGCCCACCCCTAACTACGTATTTATACATATTTACTTGATAATCAATAAAGGAAAATGGCTGCATTATTTTGATTAAAATAGCAACTCTACATGTGACTATAAAATCCCATTTAAGAAGCCAGAAAAGGGGAGATAGGAGTTCATGCTACCCTCCAGCCTGTGATATATGATATTTTCAGGCTGTGAGGAGAGCAGACACATTAAGAAAATAGTGCTAATGATATTAAAGTACTTTACAAGGCTTGTTACTAAGAGCTGACAAACCTGTCAAGTGTATAATGTAGGAGGCTATCGTAACGTTCTCAGAAAACCATACCTCTACCCCATTTCACTGCAATCTCCTAATAATGGAGCTGCTATAAATTCTAGCCAGCAATGGGATGGAGCCATGGCTTCTCACCCCAATGTGAGGACATGATAAATATAAAAGAAAATGGCTGTCAGTTTTGGCGCCCGAACCTTATTACAAAGTCTTAATCTTACTGGCCTCAGCACCTTTTATCACCGCCTTGTTATGAGCTGATGGCTTTTTTATTTGCTGGGAGATGGAGGATGTGTCATTTGATGTCCTTTTATGTAGCCACTGCTCTGTCCTCTCATGAAAACACACACACACACACACACACACATTTTATATGTTTATTACAGTAACCGATTAAATGCAAGACTCATGCTGTTGGCTCAGGTACTGTGTGCTCTCAGGATTTAACAGAGTCGGGTTTTAAATACATCATTAGACGTATTTATGTGAATGGGACTCAAATAGGAAATTAATTTTTCTCAGCACTGGAGATGGAGCATTTGCAATATTCATGATTGTTTATTCTTGCTCTTATTGTTACCGGGATTGGTCATTCTTGGTTCCAAGGTCAGCCGGAAATCCCAGCTCTCGCTTTTCTTCTTTCTTTAAACATCCCGCTCGGAGGAAGGAGGCCTTGTAAACACAATCGAGCTCAAACTCGGCTCAGGTTCAATCGGCTTGATCCTTAAGATGAGATAAATTGCAATTATCTAAATATTAGTCTGAAAATCTCACAGCTCACTTCCCATCTTCTTCATTTATGGCAAATGAAGAGCCTGAACTTCACTTGAAACGTTGACCCCGCCAGAACCTTTATCCACTGGAACTGCGCGAAGCGCTGGCATCAGGTACTTAACAGAACCTGACATTGATGGGCTGGTCTCAAGCTGTGGCCGGAGACTCCATCACTAGATCTTATCTTCAATTTGTGTCCATAAAACGCGATGGCCCTGAGTGTCTACGCACAGAGAGCGTTAGCCTGTCTGTCGTGCCTGGAGCGGAAACTCAGACTCCCGTGTTGGGAAATTGCCAATTTCACGCAGGGGTGGGACTTGCTCGGTGTCGGTCTGCGTTCGAGCGGGTGCTCAGCATATGTTTCTCCTCACCCAAAGCTTCTGCATTCCAAAGTCAAAGGCCAAGGGTCCCCAGAGATTTATGTCTCTCTATCTCGTAGGAAATTGCCAAGTTCGTTGTTCCAGTTACTGAGTCTATGTATCTCCCATCTCCGAGGCAGCATCTGCGTGAACCTAGCAAAACTGGTTGACAAATAAAAAGTCAGTTATACGGCGGAGACCTCTGTTCCCTTTATTCGGCCAAGTCACCGATGTGACTAAGTTTTTGACATCATGGATTATCCGTTTTACTAAAGAGACAGAATTAGTCTCTGGTAAATTGAGCATCATAGAGGCGAAATTCACATCCTCTCCTTATTTATTCTATCATGAGAAATCGCCTGAGTTACGGGGGAAACCCATTTTGTTCTGGTATCTAGTACTGGGCCGTGAGAAGAGATGGAAAATACTTTATGTTCTTTGAAAAGAAAAGTATTTGAGTACTTCTGTTTCCTGGATGCATTTGCCACGTGAGAGCTAAAATCTCTGAGGCTTTTCAGCACCTTGACTTTACACTTGTCGTTGTCTGTTGCAGGTGCTTCTGTGCTTGAAATGTGGCTTTGGCATGAGTGTGCGCCAAAATGGCCCCTTCTGTGACTGTCCCTGAAATAAGCCATTCGTGATATGCCACTACAGGATCTGATGAAAAACCGAATACATTGAGAAAGGCAAATTGCATGTCTAGAAATTTAATTAAAAAAGAAATAACCCTCCCGTATAAAGGTTGGCAGTCCCCTTCACAATCTTCCTCTTGTTCCTCTTCTTCCTCCTCTCCCCGAGTACAAAAAGTACCCACCGTGAAATCCACACATGCATGGTAATGAGGAAAAGCACTCTGTTTCGAGTAACGCATTGGTTCTCGGCCCCTCAGAAGAGGTGAACAGGTTAACTGGTCTATAACTTAACAGTATCTCCTTTCACTGTGCAGCCCTCAACCTGCTTGGAACAGATGATGATGAGTATACTCTCCATGCTAATAATTAGAGCATTCCCTCGTGTCTGAACCACAGGTTACAATTTGCAAAACTTCTGCAAGTATATTTCTTTCATGTCGTGCTCACACCCACGCTCTGGCATAAGGTAGGGTAAACCTCAATATATTCATTCATTGGACAAGGGGGATCAATGCCAGGGTTTCCAGATAAAACCCAGGATGCCCAGTTAAAAGTTCAAACAAACAATGAATACTTTTTTGGTATATTATATCCCAAATATTTTATGGGACATTTTTCGTCTTAAAATATTAATGGTTTTTTTTTTCTGAAATTCAAGTTTAAGTGAATATCCTGAATTTTTATTTGCTAAGTGGATAAGCCCTGATGGAGAGTCAAAGAATTGTCCAGTTTGTGCAAGTACTAAACGACAGAGTTGCTAACTCGACAGTATAAAAATTATCAGCTCTATGATTTGCATGTATTATCTCATTTAATCCTGACAGTATGAAATAATTCTCCCCATTTTCCANCAGTATGAAATAATTCTCCCATTTTCCAGATGAGAAAACTGAGGTGCCCAGGAGTAAGTAGCCTTTTCAAGGTCGTAAAGCTGGTAGAGTGGGGGTATAACTCCAGATCCACGTTTCTAAGCCCCCTGATGTCTTCACCACTCTGTCTGGGAGCTGGGATACTGGCTCTCCCTTGCTGAGTCCCATTTGATTGCATGTCTCAGGCAACCGCTTTGTGACTTTCAGGCCAGACATTGTGGACTCCATAAAGGCACTGGAAGATTGTCATCCACAGATGCCCCGTATGCCCCGAGTGTCAGCTCTCCATCACAGAACCATTTAAATGAGATTTTGCACTAAGCGCATCTTCAGTAAACTGCTTTTGCTCTGGGCTGAGAAAGTCAGCATCACCAAGTGAAGCCCGACTTGCACCAAATGAGCTCTAAGGCACAGATGAAGGGCTCCTTCAAGTATGCAGTCAGTTCAGACTCCCAAGAGTAAAGAGCTGTAGCAGCAGGCTTACTGTGCAGTGGAGTCCGAGGAGCCCAAAAGGTCTTCAGTAAAACATTTTCATGAGTTTAAACAAACAAACAAACAAAACCAAAAGAAGCCCAAAATGTATAGATGTTGCTGTGTCAAGAATCAAATTGCTATGGTAGATATTATCCCCCAAATGGACAAAAAGGTGAGAGACAGGAAAGCAAAACAAAAACAAAACGAAACAAAAAAACCCAAAAACTTGAGAAGGAAGAAAATGTGTTGCAATCTTTACATCTGTTCAACACCTGCACACAAAGGTGGACCTTAGAGCTTTTATGTTTTCCTTCTAAGCTGTATATCCTGTTTCCTGTAAATTGCCAACCCTACACGTTATAGGATCTCTGGATGCCCAGGCAATGAGGACACATAAATCATACTGTTCCTGAGCTCGCCTGGTGCTTACTCATCTGTCAATAAGTCAGTGAGTGTTTGATGCCTCAGTTTTGTGCCGACAGGCTTCCCAACCCTTAGCAAACCAAACCGCCAATGCATTTTCTTTTTCTACTTCCTATGTAGCTCCCTTTTAAAAATGTCACTGCCTCAATTAACTTGCTCTTCCCTTTCAAGTTCTGGTGACATTTGGGAAACAATTCTCCCCCGGAGGACCAACTCCCCATATTCCTGACCCCTCCACAGGACTGTAAGTAAAGAAGCAAATTAGCATACCCCTTGGAATCTCCACACTAGGAAAGTGTAAGGTGCTCTAATCACTTTGTTGTGACTGCTTCATAATCCCATGACTCACACTGTGGTCCCACATTAGCAATGTGAGAGACGACTGACAACAACTCAAAGTGGTCCATGTTATGGCTATTTCCATGGACAAGGATCACGCTCTTTCCCAATCCTGTGTGCAGTGAAAGTGAATGCAATTTTTTCTTTGAATTTAGGAATATCCACCGCATGTGTGCAGAACTGGTAAAACATTTTTAAAATGCGCTGGTCCTATTCTCTTCCCAAGCCCACTCCTCTCAAGGTGACAATTTAGCCCTGAGGCTGGAATCAGGGCACAAGAGGAAAGGGCGTCAGAGCAGTGAAAGACCAGTCTGACCTTTCGAGGCAAAGGGGGGGGAAGATGGGAGAAAGGTCGGAAAGAGAGGACATCAGACATGGATTGCTTCATCTTTCTTCTTCTAAGTTTTAACCAAAGGAGGGTGTTTATTTGATAAAATGAGGGCATATCGAGGACAGAGCTCCTCTTGTCCAGCTCGATGTTTAGGACCTGGTAAGGGGTCAGTTCGGAGCCTGCACATGTACCCCTTCGGGGATGCCACATCATAACAAACCTGGGGTGGCAGCAGAGTTAGAGAGAAGGAGGGCATAGTTCACTTTTCCCGAGCTTCCTTCTGTTACACCTGGAATGGACCCAATCTAGAGAAATGCCCACATACCCTCTGGATAGGGTGTACAAAGGTAAGTAAGCGAGGAACAGTCAGCCCGCCATGGGGTGCACTGGGACAGGACTCCAAAGCAAAGGCCGTCAGATGCACCGCTCAGATGCAGGGACAGGTGAACCATGTGACAGTGACACAGAAGAGCTGGTCGCACTGTGGAAGATGCCATGAGGCTGACTCAGTTGCACCAGTGGGCCCTGGTAAGGCTGAACAAGGAAGACCATCAGTTCAAACAGACACATGATACAGCCAAAGGATGTGGCCTTCACATCAGTTGTCCCCTGTGCAGAAAGCCACCCTGAACCACAACCCCTCCCTTGGTGGCAGAGGCCAGGGATTCCTTGATGACTCAGAGACCTCATCTCTCCTTGAGGCTTGAGGACAAAGTGTTCAGACACCAACTCAGAGAAAAGAAAAGAGGACAGGGGTGTCTCTGCCCAACTGGACATTTTATCTAAAGGAGATGACATTTTCTAAAGACACTGTTCAAATTAAACCGTTAGACTGAGATCACTCGATTGTTCTCTTCCATGAAGCAAAGGAGCAAGGCGGCATGAGAAAAATCAAATATATATATATATACATATATATATATATATATATATATATATATATTTGCACATGGGAGTGTGTTTTGTGAGTAACTGTGATTCTATGACACATGCTTATATAATATGTAAATGTGAGTCTCAAAGAAGCTCAATTCTTTATGAGCCAAGAGTTGACCTACTCACGGAACACTGGAGAGGCGTGGGCATGGAGGGGACCAGGAGCCTCACACGTATTTCCATCGATAATGTTGTGATCATGGGTAGGGGCTGTTTGGCTTAACGGTACTCTCAGCTGGTCTCATTATCTCTGGGGCTGTGCTCATTGGGAACCTCTCTTATATAAACATTTAGCCCCCATGTTCCCCATGACTTTTTTTTTTTTTTAAAGATTTTGTGTATTTATTTGGAAAAGAGAGAGAGAGAACACAAGCAGGGGAAGTGGCAGGCAGAGGGAGAGGGAGAAGCAGGCTCCCCAGTGAGCAAGGAGCCAGATGTGGGGCTCGATCCCAGGACCCTTGGATCATGACCCGAGCTGAAGGCAGACGCTTACTGACTGAGCCACCCAGGTGCCCCTCCTCATGACTTTTCAAGTGACAAATTTCGAGGGGCAGAATATCCCAGTTCAAAGTAGCCCATAGGGTAGGGGAGCATGTTGTCCTGCAGAACGCAGATGTGGGGAGGAAGACGTCAGAAGGATTTCCATCCTTCATCTCTGCCCTTCTCAGCTCGTTCTTGCAAACCAGCTTTCTCACACAGTCTCTGGGCGGTTCTAGGCTCACACCTCCCTGGCCTTGTACGTTATCCGCTAGCTATGTCTTAAAAATTTATTTGCATAAACACCATTGTACTAGTTCCCCATTGCTGCTGTAACAAATTACCACCAACATTGTGCCTTAAACAATATAGAATCACTCTTTTATAGTTCTGGAGGTTGGGAGTCTGAAACGGGTCTTGTTGGGTCACCAAGCTCAAGGCGTTGGCAATGTTGAGGGTCTTTCTGCAGATTCTAGCAGAAAATCCTTTTTTTTTTTTTTTTTTTTTTTGTCCTTTTCTAGCTTCTGAAGATCACAGGCCTTCCTCCTTCCTCCCCAAACCAGCAATGGTGGGTTGAGTTCCCACAAATCATCACTCTGACCTCCCTGCCTCTCTCTTCCATGTGTAAGTACCCTCGTGATTGGATTGGGACCATGCCGATAATCCAAGGTATACTATTTAAAGTCAGCTAACTAGCAATCTAAATTCTATCTGGCACTTTAACTGCCCTTTGCTGTGTACCATACTACATATGCAGGCTCTGATTATCAAGATGTGAGCATACTTGGGAGGCCATAGTCCTGCCTACCACAACCTCCTTGAACCTGTTGTTTTGGCAAGAGAAGTGAGATGCTCTGATCAGCTCAGCTTGGATCAGAGTTTAAACATGTCTGGCCAGGAGAGTTGTTTAGCTGACAGGCAGCACCTTCTGGAACCACATAATTGGGACAGGGAAACAAAGAAGAGGTGGTTCTTTTAAGGATGTGAAGGAACATTGGTTATACCTCTCTTATACTTCTGATATTTAAATCTTAGAATAATTGCAAACCACATCAAGGAACTGATACCTCCAAAGGCAGTGAAGGGACAAAGCAACTGAATGTCCTTAGGACGTCACAGGAAATCAGATTACGGACCAAAAAGAAGAATTTGTTTTAATAAGAGGCTTTGGTCAGCCCTCTGAATATGTTACCTAACGTCTATAGCAATGTCTCCAAAATAGCAACTATCAAATCCTGTGTCTTCATATGAGGGAAAGACTTGTGAATGGAAGCAGAGAAGTGGATGTCCTTCAGTGTGCATGAGTCAGAAGTGGAATGAAGGGGGCTTTTTGCAAACCAGACATCCTCCAAATTCTGAAAATGCCCTCTAAGGAGATTACGTTCTGTTCCTTTGGGTGAGATTTATGGCTCTATAGGCTGATGCTACTGTGTGACCATGGGGTATTCCTTGGTGGTACCTTCTGGAACAGAAGACAAAGCAAAACCTACATGGGAGTTGGCTTGAAGAGGATCCCTTGAGGAAACAGGTAGTTAAGCAATTGTGTTATAAATAGAAGTATTCGGTATTTCAGAGCAGAGACAATTATTTCAGAACACAGGGTTCAACAGAAGAAGAGCAATCCAGGTAAAACGGTAGGCACAAATTAAGTATGAATTTCCTGGATGACATTTTAAAAAGTATGCGACACAATTAGAGATGAAGCTGGCATTGAGAATGGCAGCATTCCTGATTGCATGTGGAAATCTAGGATTTATCCCACCCACCTGACCTATTGTACTTAATCTTTCTGTACAGCTTTCCCAAATGCTTTCTCATACATTAAATCATTTGTTTCTTATAACAATACTCTGAGGTAAGCAGAACAATTATTATTGCCCCTCAGTTAAAGATTTGTCATTTCACAGTACCTTGTGCATATTGTTAGCGAGACTTTCTCTATTTCACACTAACCAACCTTCCTTCCTTCCTTCCTTCCTTCCTTCCTTCCTTCCTTCCTTCTTCCTTCCTTCCTTCTTTCTTTCTTTTCCCTCCTTTTTTCCTTCACTCCCTTCTTGCTGGCTTTCTTGCTTTCTTTCATTCTTCCTTTTAAAAATCTACTTCCTTACCAAATTTGAGTAAACAGGATCTCCAGTGCCTCTCCTATTTCTTAAAAAACAATATACCTTTATTGGGGAATCAATTCATACTCGTGGCATGCAAGTTCAGCAATCATGAATGATTGGGGAAATGAGGAACTAGGAACAATAGGAAAGTTCAAACATATATGATCTAAGCATGTTGTTCAGTAACTATAAACAATAGCTTTAAACTAAATCCAAAGAACATAGAAGGCATAAATCCATAATAACAGAAGCATAAATTAGATTAAATTAAGAAAAAAAATCGACAAGAATACATCCAACACTAGTCTCAACAGACACCAAGAAAATAGACAAACTTCTGGCATGTCCAACCAAGAATTTTAAAATAAATAAATTGAGAAGAAATAAAAAATAAACAGTATTAAAAATAAAAAATTCTGTAGGAGTGGGGTATACTTTAAAAGAATGATATGAGAATACTCTGTACTCCATGCAAAATATAGAAATCATAGAAAAAATATTTTCTAGAAAAATACAGAGTATCAAGTTTCTATCAAGAAAAGAAAAAGCTGAATATGCCAATAATCATAGAAGAAACTAAGTCCTAGTTAGAGCTCTGTTCCTAAAAGGGGCTCCGGACTTTGGAAATAAATTTTATAGAAACTTTATATAAGCATCTGTATGATAGAAAATGTCCGAGGCACAAAAAGATACAGACATCTTTCTAACTCATTAGATGATAGTACTACAATCTTGAAAATAAAATTGTATAAGATCGCACACACACACATGCACACAAACCCATTCATTCACAAACAAAACTGTAGACCAAAATATGTATTATGAACAGATGCAAATACTAGTGAATTCAATCCAGCCGTGGGCTAAATGAATCATGACCAAACAGGGTATATCTCAGAAATGTTAAGATGGTACAACATCAAGAAATGTATTAATGTAAGTCGCTACATTAAACAAAGGTGAAAATCAAATGAGTATTTCTATAATAGTAATAATAACAACAAATAATAACTCTTATTGAGAGCTATGTATTAGGCAATATTTTAAGCTTTTTAACATTCATGAACTTATTTAATTTTTAAAATAACCCAGTGGAGTAGTTCCTATTATTTCTCCTTCTTTTCAGATTAAAAAATAAAAAATGAGGTACAGGGAAGTTAAGTGATGGAGTGACACAGGGTATGCAGAATTTGGACTCTTCAGCTTGCTCTCTGAACCCACGCATTATGATGCATTTGTAGAAAGACCATTAATGATTTAACTGAAAAGCAAGCAAATGATGACAACAATAACACGACACAAGCTAAAATAGAAAAAAAAAAAAAAGCTTCCATCTGAAATATGGAATGTACCAGAAATGTATAGTCCAGATCATACCTACTTCTAGAATGTGAGAATCATTCCCAACAAAACTCACAAAATAAGAGAAGGGATCTGACTCTCACTGCTATTTAGCACTTTTTTAGAGATTCTGGTTAATATATTAAAGTGAAAAAGATGTGAGAGGAATGATAGTTAAAATGGAAAAAGAGAGAAGGTCATAATTTACAGACTGATTATTTATCTAGAAGTTTTAAGAAAATAATAGACCAACTAGTAATCACACAATTCATAGGATGCTGACCAGATAAAAGATCAGTATTGTAAAAGCCAGATGCTTTCTTAACACCAGAATAATCAACTAGAGAATATAACAGAAATAAAACATGTCTTTCATAACAGTAATAAAAACCACAATTTACCTAGAAATAACAGTAATTAGAAATAAGAAATGCCTGTGAGAACAAAATAATTAAATGAAAATGAACCGCAAAACATAGAAGAATACCTAATTAAATGGTGAGTGGAGATGAATGTTAGACAAATTCAATATTATAAAGATACAAATTTTCCTAAATATATATATAAGTTAAAAATGATTCAAATAAAAATTGCAATATGATAGTTAGTAGCACGTTACAAGCTGACTCCTCTGTAAAGATAGTCAAGAAAGTTTGGAAAACAAGGACTAAGGGAAACTTTATTAGATTATAAATAAAGCTGCAAGCTTATAATAATTAAAACTGTGGTATTCGCAAAGTGACAGAAAAACGTATTGGTGTAAAAGAAAATACAGAAGCAGATCTCTGCATATCTGATAATTTATGATAAAATTTACATTTTAAATTCGTGGGAAAGGAAAAGCATTTAAGAAATGTTGAATCAGATGATCAATTAACCTTTGGGGAAAAAAGTTCAAGGTAAACCTTTACTTCACAGAGAAGAAAAACATTGGGGCGCCTGGGTGGCTCAGTCAGTTAAGCGTCCAACTCTTGATTTTGGCTCAGGTCATCTCAGGGTCCTGGGATCGCCCCTGACAGGTTCCACCTGAGCATGGAGCCTGCTTAAAATTCTCTCTCTCCCTCTCCTTCTGCCTCCGCCAACCCCCCACTAGAGCATGTGTGCTCTCTCTCTCAAAATAAATAAATAAATAAAATTTAAAGAAAGAAAGAAAGAAAGAAAAGAACACCATTTTAGGTGTGCCAAAGAGTTCCATGCATATGAAACCATAAAAAAATTAGAATAAAATTTCTAGATGATATTTTTATAATCTTGACATGTAAATGACCCGCAACCTTAGAAGACTATCATATCGATGACATAAAGATAACACATTTTTTGGATAGGAAAAAACATCATAAACCAAGAACAAGTGCCAGTTTAGAAGAATTTAATGTATTCAATCAATTATTAACTATCCAGAATTTACAAAGAACTGCTACAAATCATTAAGAAAATAATGTAATTCTTTGATAAGATTCATTACGTTGAACTAAAAGAACTTTTTAAAAAATTTTAATTGCAAAATACTTGAAAGTACTGTATTTTTTAAAAGATTAAAACAACCAGAATAACACTTATATGAGAAGCTCCTTCTCCTCTGTCCCCCAGAAAAACCAATGTTTTTTGTCTTTTTGGTTTTTTTTCCACTCGCATATCTTGGAAGTTTTTCCATCCCAAGCATTTATAAGGGCTGTCTAGAATCCTATGACACAGCTAAACCAAGGTTTAGATAATTACTTTTCTACTTGGTGGACATTAAAACTATTTTCGGTGTTCCACTTTAAATAAGAAGTCCTTTCTGCACCCATGATGGTAGTTTTCAGAATAAATTTCTAGAAATGAGATTGCTAGGTCAATTTACATTTGAGCACAAAACTTTCTGCCAACTTCTATCAACCATACATGAGCAGGTATCCTTGCCCAACATTCGTTTATTAATATTTTGTTAATTATTGTCAACATGAAGGACAAAAATCGGTACTAGATTGTCTATTTGCTTTTGTTTGTCTGGTGGCTAGTATTTCATAAACATATTGCTTTATAAATTATTATTTTGGTGTTTCATACATTTATTGTGTCTTTTTTGTTCTTCTGTTGAATTTACTGTTCATGTTTTGCCCATTCTCTGGGATTTCTTATTGATAGTAAGAACACTTACATTTCTTATTGATCCTAAGAACACTTTATACTTGAATATTAGTGTTTTGCCTCAAATCATTACAAATATTTTCTTATGGGAAATTTTCAAAATAAGTAGGAGTTTATTAAAGAATGAGGAGAGCACATTTCAGGCCTAAAGAAATGTTGACTACTTTATTTAATGATATTTAGGTAACCAGTCTTATTCTAATCAATTCAGGTAAAGCGCTTTATATGTATAGACAACCTTACCCAAATTTAAATGCAAGAGAGTTCCTGGGGCACCTGGGTAGTGCAGTCAGTTAAACGTCTGACTCTTGGTTTCAGCTCAGGTCGTGATCTCAGGGTCATGAGATTGAGCTCTGCATTGGGCTCTGCCCTGGGCTTAAACTCTGCTGGGGATTCTCTCTCTTCCTCTCCCTTTGCCCTTCCCCTGCAGCACACGCACACACACTCTCTCTCTAAAATAAATAAATAAATCCTTTGAAAAAATACAGGAAAGTTCCTTTAGGCAATTTGAACTAAAGCTCCAAGTCTTACAAGGTATAGCATGGCATATGGCTGCCCACACTCTACAATGAGAGGTTGGAACAATTTGACCTACTCAAAAATAATAAATACTATCTGTCTGCCATGTTCCCTATAATTTCTTTAAATATGTTGTGTGTGTATGTGTGTGTGTGTTTTGAAGGAGGCAGTTTTTCTTTAACTGAAAGTGGAAAGAGAAGACAGGGAGAGGTCTAAGATTGAGAGCTGTCCAAATGTTTCTACTTATGTCTTAACTCTCAAAGGTGACATTTTGAGAGGTATAAGGTCAGTATATTTTCTTAGATGACATTAAATGCCTAAGCCTATGAGTTGGTGAGGAGGATGCTTCTTCCCTTCCCCATCTCTTTTTTCTGCCTTATAGGCCTATACAGCAACTGTTTAAGAAATTCTAGTTGGTTAGATTAGTTAAGTGCTAACCACTAGTGATCAGAAAAGTGTGTGAATGTGACATGGTTTCATTTGTCCACCTATTCAAAAGATGCCTCGTCATCATCTACTATTTGTGAGGCATAGTATAGAGGAGAAAGAGAAATAAAAATATGGACTGCCTTGCCCTCATGGAGCTGACCCACAGGGGTAGGGGGTGTGTCCTAACTTGATACACCCAGCTCAGAACATGGCACCCACCATTTAGCAGGATGGGAATAAATGTATGTTTAGTCAGTGGGTCTCAGACTTGGACCTTTAATGGACCAGTAACAACAATAAGAAAGACAAAAATAGTGATTAATGCACAGTTGATTATCAACATTTTAGTTTTCCAAACAAGGCTACTTAAAAACTATTAACCATATAATGATTGTAAACATATATGCACTCAACATTGGAGTACCTAAATATTTAAAGCAAATATTAACAGAACTGTGGGGAAAATGGACAGTAATACAATAATAGTAGGGGATTTTAATACTCTGCTTTCAACAGTGGATAGATCATCCAGAAGAAAGTTAATAAGGAAACAGAGAACCTGTATAACACTATAGACCAAATGGACCTAACAGACACACACAGCACATTCCATTCAACAGCAGTAAATATTCTTTCCTCTCAAGCTCTGATAGAACATTTTGCAGGATAGATCTTATGTTAGGTCACAACGGAAGCCTTAAAAAAATTAAGGTTGAAATCAAATCTAGTGTGTCTTCTGACCACAGTGGTATGAAACTGGAAATCAATAACAGAAGGAAAACTGAAAAATTCACCGAAATGTCTAAATAAAACAACATGCTCTTGAGGAACTGACAGGTCAAAGAAGAAACCAAGGTACCTGTGGGGGCTCAGATGGTTAAGTGTCTGCCTTCAGCTTAGGTCAAGATCCCAGGGTCCTGGGATCAAGTCCTGCATGGGACTCCTTGCTCAGCAGGGAGTCTGCTTCTCCCTCTCCTTCTTCCCCTCCCCCAACTCATTCTCTCTCTCTCCCGCTCTTTCTCTCTCTCTCTCTCAAATAAATAAATAAAATGTTAAAAAAAAGATATCAAAAGCAAATGATCTTGGGACAAATGAAAATGAAAACACAACATAACGAAACATATGGCATGCAACAAAAGCAATTCTAAGAGGGAATTTTATAAATTACCTACATTAAAACTTTTTTATTAAGAATTGTATAAAATACCTACATCAAGAAAAAAGAAAGAACTCAACTAAACAACCTAATTTTACACCTCAGGAAATTAGAAAAATAAGAACAAACTGAGCTCAAAGTTAACAGAAGAAAGGAAATAATGAAGACTAGAGCATAAATCAAAGAAATCAAGACTAGAAAGACAACAGAAAAAAGGCAATGAAACTCAGATTTAGTTTTGAAAAGATAAAACTGACAAGACTCTACCTAGACTAACCAAAAGAGAGAGAGAGAGAGAGTGAGGACTCAAATAAGCAAAATTGTAAGAGAAAGAGGAGACTTTATAACTGGCACCATAGAAATACAAAAGTCCATAAAGAGGCTAATATGAGTGATTATATGGTGACGACAAATCACATAACCTAAAGAAATGGACAAATTCCTAGCAGTATGCAACCTACCAAAACTGAACCATAAAGAAATAGAAAATCTGAGCAACCCAATACACAAATTCAAATAAATAAATACATAAATAAGTAAATACAATCTAAAAAATAAAATAAATAAAATAAAATAAAATAAGGAGAGCAAAACAGTAATCAAAAACTTCCCAAAAAAGAAAAGCCCAGGATCAGGTGGTTTCTCTGGTGAATTGTACCAAACATTTAAAGAAGAATTAACATTCTTTCTTCTCACACTCTTCCAAAACATTGAAGAGGAGAGAACACTCCCAAACTCATTTTATAAGGCCAGCATTCTCCGGATACCAAAGTCAAATAAGGATATTACAAGAAAAGAAACCTAGAGGCCAATATCCTTGATGAATATAGATGCAAAAATTCTGAACAAAATCCTAGCAAACTGAATTCAACAGCACATTATAAGGATCATACATCATAATCAAGTGGGATCGATCCCTGGGATACAAGGATGGTTCAACATATGCAAATCAATAAATGTGATGCACCACAGTAATGAAACGAAGGATAATATGATTTTCTCAACAAATGCAGAAAGCAGCATTTGGCAAAATTCAACACCCTTTCATGATAAAAACTCCTAGCAAATTGGGTACAGAAGGAATATAACTCAAAATATAAAGGCACGTATGACAAACCCATAATTAACATACTCATGGTGAAAAGTTGAAAGCTTTTCCCCTAGAATCAGGAAAAAGACGTGGGTGTCCCTTCTCACCACTCTTTTTCAGCAGAGTACCGCAATTCCAAGCGAGAGCACTTAAGTAAGAAAAAAAAAAGGCATCTAAATCAGAAAGTAAGAAGAAAAGTGTTCCTGGGTGTCTCAGTCGGTTAAGTGTCTGACTCTTGATTTGGCTCAAGTCATGATCTCAGGGTCATTCGATCAAGCCCTGCACTGGGCTTTGTGCTGAGCCCGGAGTCTGCTTGGGATTCTCTCTCCCTCTCCCTCTGCCCCTCCCCCTGCTCTTTCTTTCTCTCTAAATAAATAAATAAGTAAATAAAATCTTTAAAAAGAAAAAAGAAAGGAAGAAGTAAAAGTATCTCTTTTTGCAGATGCATGATCTTACATGTAGAAAACCCTAAGGAGGGGCGCCTGGGTGGCAGAGCGGTTAAGCGTCTGCCTTCGGCTCAGGGCGTGACCCTGGCGTTCTGGGATCGAGACCCACATCAGGCTCCTCCACTATGAGCCTGCTTCTTCCTCTCCCATTCCCCCTGCTGTGTTCCCTCTCTCGCTGGCTGTCTCTATCACTGTCAAATAAATAAATAAAATCTTTAAAAAAAAAAAAAAAAGAAAACCCTAAGGAGCCCACCAAAAAAAAAAAAAAACCCTCTTAGAATCAATAAGCAAATTCCGTGAAGTTGCAGAACACTAAATCAGTGTGGGAAAACCAGATGCATTTCTATGCACCAACAATGAAATATCTGAAAAAAAAATAAAGAAAATAATCCCACTCTCAAAAGCATCACAAACAATAAAATATTTTGGAACAAACTTAACTGAGGAGGTAGAAAACGTGAACACTGAAAATTGTAAGACACTGATGGAAGAAACAAAAGAAGACACAAATAAATGGAAAGATATTGTTTGCTTGTGGATCGGAATGATTAATACTGTTAAGATGCCCGTACTACTCAAGTCCATTTATAGATTCAATGCAATTCCTATCAAAATTCCAACGGCATTTTCAATCCTGAAATTCATGTGAAACCACAGAACAACTCAAATATCCAAAGCAATCTTGAGAAAAAAGGAGAAAACCAGAGGCATCACACTTCCTGATTTCAAACTACACTACTGAACAATAGTAAACAAAAAGTATGCCACTGTCATCACACACACACACACACACACACACACACACACACACACACACCAGTAGAGTAGGACAGATAGTACCAAAATAAATCCACAAATACGTGATCAATCAGTATTTGATAAGGGGGTCAATAAATGAACTTGGAAAACTGAGTATTCACCTGGAAAGAATGAAATTAGACCTCTGTCTTATACCACTTACAAAAATTGACTTGAAATGGATTAAAGACTTAAATGCAAAACCTGAAATTATAAAACTCCTAGAAGAAAACATGAGGAAAAAGCTCCTTAACAATGGTGTTAGCAATGACTTTTTTTTTTTTTTTTGGATGTGACACCGAAAGCACAAGTAACAAATAGGAGTACAGCAAATTAAAATTTTTCTGCACATCAAAAGAAATAATCAACAGAATGAAGAGGCAACCTACAGAATGGAAGGAAACATTTGCAAACCAAATATCAGATAAGGAGCTAATAACCCAAACATAAAAGGAGCTAATGCAACTCGCTAGCTAAAAAAAAAAGGAAAAAAATCTGATTAAAAAATGAGCAGCGAACTTGAATCGATGTATTTCTAAAGAAGACATACATATGGCCAACAGATACATGAAAATACATTCCGCATCACTAATCATCATAGAAATGCAAATCAAAACCACAAGGATTTTTCACCACATGCCTGTTAGAATGGATATTATCAAAAACGTAAAGGTAACAAATGTTAACAAGGATGTGGAGAAAAGGGCATTTTAATGCAGTGTTGGTGGGAATGTAAATTGGTGCAGCCACTATGGAAAACAGCATGGAAATGCCACAAAAAATTAAAAACAGAAACACCCTATGATCTGGCAATTCTACTTTTGGGTATATATCCGAAGGAAATGGAATCAGTACCGCAAAGAGATATCTGCATCCCCATGTTCATTGCAGTATATTTCACAAGAGTTAAGACATGGAACAACTTAAGTGTCCATCAACAGATGAATTGATAAAGAAGATGTGGTACACAGAGTGGGCGGGAGTGAGAGAGAGAGAGAGAGAGATTATTCAGCCATAAAAAAGAAGAAAATCTTGTCATTCGTGATGCCATGGGTGGACTTTGAGGGCATTATGCTAAGTGAAATAAGTCAAACAGAGAAAGACAAATTCTGTACAATCTCTCTTATACATGAAATCTGGAAACAAAATAAAAGACCAAACTCATAGAAACAGAAAGTCAAATGGGAGAGGAGGATGGGGAGATGTCAAAGAGTCAAACTTCCAATTATAAGATGAACAAATTCTGGGCATCAAATGTACAGAATGGTGACTCTAATTAACGATACTATTTTATGTGCTTGAAAGTGTTTAATAGAGTAGATCTTAAGTGTTCTCCCAACACACAAAAATTATAAAATTTGTATTATGAGAGGTAATACATGTGTTAACTAATCTTATTGTGGTAATCATTTATATATATGAATATATAATCATCACTTTGTACATCTTAAACGTACACAATGTTATATGTCAGTTGTACTTCAATAACACTGGACAGTAAAATAAAGTTCTGGGATAGCTTTTTTTTTTTTTTTAAGATTTTTTATTTATTTGACAGAGATAGAGAGAGCCAGCGAGAGAGGGAACACAAACAGGGGGAGTGGGAGAGGAAGAAGCAGGCTCATAGCTGAGGAGCCTGATGTGGGGCTCGATCCCATAACGCTGGGATCACGCCCTGAGCCGAAGGCAGACACCCAAACACTGTGCCAACCAGGCGCCCCCCTGGGATAGCTTTAAAAAAATTTAAAGACTATTAATCACATCAGCAAGGCAAAAAACAAAAATAATGTGATCATATTGTTACATGTAGAAAACGCATTGGGCAAAATCCAACACTTATTCACGATAAAAACTTCCAGTAAACTAAAAGTAGAGGGTACTTTCTCAACTTGATAAAGACTATCTGCAAAATACCCACAGTCAACACCATACTTAATGGTGAGAAACTCAAATCTTTCCTACTTTACCAGGTATAAGGCAAGTCGTCCCCACTCACTACTCCTTTGCAAATTAATACTAGAAGTCCTTGCTAATTCAGTAAGGCAAAAAAAAAAAAAAAAGGAAATAAACATATACAGATTGGGAAGGGAGACAAGAAGTGTCATATTTTTTGCAGACCACATCATCTATGTAGAAATTCTGAATGAGTTCACACACACACACACACACACACACACACACACACACACACAAAACCTTCTGGAACTATAGCAAGTGACTATAGCAAGGTTGCAGGATACAAGGTTAACATACAAAAGTCAATTGTTTTCCTATGTATCAAAAATGAACAGCTAGAATTTAAGTTAAAAAACAATACCCTTTACATTATCACCCCCAAAATTAAAGACTTAAGTATAAATCTAAGTATGTACAAAATTTGTTTTTATAGGAAAACTACAAAACTCTGATGAATAAAATCAAAGATGAATTATTCAAATGAAGAGATATTCCAGTTCATAGATGGGAGGACTCGATATTGTCAAAATGTCAAGTCCTTTTGAACTTGATCTATAGATTCAATGCAATCCCAATCAAAATCCCAGGAAGTGATCTTGTGGATATTGACAAATCAATTCTAAAGTTTATATGCATAAGCAAAAGATCCAAAATAGCTAAGACAATATTGAAGGAAAAAAACAAAGTGGGTGGACTGGCACACCCCAACTTCAAGACTTAATATAAAGTGACAGTGATCAAGACAGTGTGGTGGTATTGGCAAAAGAACAGACACACAATGGAACAAAATAGAGAGTACAGAAATAGACCCACACACATATACTCAACTGATCTTTGACAAAGGAGCAAAGGGGATACAATGGAGCAAAGATAGTCTCTTCAACAAATGGCATTTAACACCTGGACATCCACATGTGAAATCATGAATCTAGACAACTTTATACTCTTCACAAAAATGAACTCAAAATAGATCATAGACCTAAATGTAAAATGCAAAACTATAAAACTCCTAGAAGATAACACTGGAGAAAACCTAGATGACCCAGGATATTGTGATGTGTTTTAAATATAACACAGAAGATAGGATCCATGAAAGAAATCACTGAGGCACTGGGCGTTATTAAAATTAAACACTTCTGGTCTGTGCAAGGCAATATTAAAAGACTTAGAAGACAAGCCATGGATTTGGAGGAAATATTTGCAAAAGACACATCTGATGATGGACTGTTATCCAAACTACACATGGAATTCTTAAAACTCAATACTAAG
Source organism: Ailuropoda melanoleuca (assembly GCF_002007445.2). Taxonomy (NCBI): domain Eukaryota; kingdom Metazoa; phylum Chordata; class Mammalia; order Carnivora; family Ursidae; genus Ailuropoda; species Ailuropoda melanoleuca. Next base: position 13,444,353 of record NC_048226.1, on the reverse strand, counting down.
ACAAACAACCCAAGCAAAAACTGGGCCAAAGTCCTTCCTAACAGACATCTCACCAAAAAAGATATGCAGGGGGCAAATAAGCATGTAAATTTTTTTTCTACAACATATGTCATCAGAGAAGTCCAAATGAAAACACCAGTGAGATACTCCTGCACATATTAGAATGACCAGGATCTGGAATACTGGCAACAGCAAGTGCTATCAAGGATGCATATCAACAGGGACCCTCAGACACTCCTCGTGGGGATGCCACATGGCACAGCCACCTTGGAAGACAGTTGGAGATTTCTTATAAAATGAAGCATACGCCGGTGAGTATATTCCAACAGACCTTGGTGTTTACCTGAAGGAGTAAAGAACTTATGTCCACACAAAACCTGCACATGGATGTTTAGGGAATATTTCCTCTTAATTGCCCAAACTGGAGGCAACCAAGAGGTCCCTCAGGACATGAGTGGACAAAGAAACTGGCACATCCAAACAATAGAATATTATTTGGCCCCAAAAAGAAATGATCTATCCAGCCATGAAATGACATAAGGAACTTTCAATGCCTATTACTAGGTGAAAGAAGCTAATCTGCAAAGGCTACTTACTGTATGATTCCAAATATATGACATTCTGGAAAGGGTAAAACTATGGAGACAGTAGAAAGATCCATGGTTGCCAGGGGTGGGAGTGGGCACAAGAGATGAAAAGGCAGAGCACAGAATATTTGAGGAGCAGTGAAAATACTTCGTATGATATTATAATGATGGATATATGTTCCTATGAATTTGTCCGAATCCATACAATGTATAATCACCAAAAGTAAACTCTAAGGTAAACTATGGACTTTGTGTGATTATGACATGTCACTGTACGTTCATCCTTGGCAAAAAATGTCGCACTCTGTGAGTGATTTGCTAATGGGAGAGAGGGCATGTGTCGGGGCAGGGGGCACATAAAAAATCTCTGTAACTTCCACTCAATTTTCTGGTAAACCTAAAATTCCTCTAAAAAATAAAGTCATCAAAATAATTCTAATATAATAATTTAACTATTCTCTACTATTACAATTATTTTGAAATCTCTGGAACTTGGGAGGAGAGGGGAAGCTGGCCCTGATCTTTGGCCCGTGGCTGGTTCAGCTTCCCTTCCAGCTTCCTGTTCCTGTAGAAGCGTGGAGGGACTGGCCAGCACCTTATGGACACTGGGCATACTCTGCCAGGCGGTGCCCACCTCCACCCCTTGAGGCGTTCAGATTATGAAGATACACTCAAATATCTGGACCTGAAGCTTTGAAGGTCCAAACGGTCTGGCTTTGCTTTCTACATGAATACATGCAAAGGAAACTCTTGTCACCCTTCTTGGTTGAGGGGCCTGAGGAAACCACTGGGGTGTTTGGCAAAGATACATACAAAAGCATATGTGCCTCAAAATGCATGAAGATGTACATTTGATGAGGATGAAGGGGGGCACCTGTCATGATGACCACTGGGTGATGTATGAAATTGTTGAGCACTGCATTGTACACCCGAAACTGACATAACACTGTGTGTCACCTACACTGGAATTGCAAATCAATTAAAAAAATAGATTTCATGGGGGCGCCTGGGTGGCTCAGTCATTAAGCGTCTGCCTTTGGCTCAGGGCGTGATCCCGGTGTTCTGGGATCGAGCCCCACATCAGGCTTCTCCCCTGGAAGCCTGCTTTTTCCTCTCCCACTCCCCCTGCTTGTGTTCCCTCTCTCGCTGGCTGTCTCTATCTCTGTCAAATAAATAAATAAAATCTTTTAAAAAAATAGATTTCATGGTATTCCAAAAACTAAATAAAAAATAAACNTGTGTTCCCTCTCTCGCTGGCTGTCTCTATCTCTGTCAAATAAATAAATAAAATCTTTAAAAAAAATAGATTTCATGGTATTCCAAAAACTAAATAAAAAATAAACAAAAAAAAAGAAGAAAAAAAAAGAAGTACATTTGTTCTACACATTTTATGTATTATGCTTAGTGATAAGTGTGGGGTTTTCTGTTTGTTTTTAGCCAAGTAGTAATTTGGATTAAAACATCAACTAGATAAAAGTCCGTAAATTTAAGGTGGCACTTAGGAAAACCTTAAAGAGAAGAAATCGCTTTGGTCACTGCTGGAGATTGCTAGGGACCAGATTATTTATCCTGAACACTGATAGAGTAAAAAAAGTGTTTAATAAAATGTAGCCAAAATTTCCCTTTGCTTTGTGCTTAGTGAGCATTGATCCAGCCTGAAGAAGTGTGGCTGAAGTAGGCAGGACTGATCGATTTGATTCAACCATCTATCTCATTATGACTCCATATGACAGGACCTATGACAAGGACCCTGAGAGTACAAGGGGATTGCCTTAAGAAGCCATGGTGGCCAGATAGATTTGTACCCACGTCTGGTTGGCTTCTCCTTGACATCAACGTTGGCAGACCCTATAAAGGAAAAGAGGAGAAACAGAAAAAAACAACAAGGGTAAAAGGTAAGGATTCAATCAGATTCATCCTGAGAAGGTGCATAGAAGTGAGATTTGCAGAGAGAGCCACCATCAGCCAATGAGGGCCCTAGAATGAGAAAAATCGCAGACTTATGCACAGAAAAATGTTTGATCTGATGAAAAATTAGGTCATTCTAGGATCTTCATCTCTGATATTATTAACATAATGCAAAGCCAAGAGCAAAAAATTATAATATCAATTGATAGGAAAGTTATTAATAAAAAACAAAAATAATAAAATTACAGACCAATGATAGACTCCTCACAGCAACGACTCCTCCTCACACAGATATGTGCTCCATCCAAACCAGGCACTGTGCTACATGCCTTTGCTCGATTCTGATAAACATTTGATATTATCTCCCACTTCCCACGTGAAGTAACCAGTAACCACAGATAGGTTAAGTAGCTTTCTAGTAAGTGGCAGACATGGGATTTGAACCCAACTGTGTCTGGCTGAAATCTTGTGTTCCTAACACTAGGACACACTCCCTCCATCAATTACAACCTCAGGAAGAAGTTGCAAATTATGAAGGGAAAACCCTTGGCATTTTATTTCCAATGATAAAAAAAAAAAATCATTTCTTTAAGAAACAGGGCCAGCACATAATCAGTATTTGCCACATGCTATCGAGCTCATTTTCACAATGGTAATATCTATTTGACAACCAGGGATAAAAGTGATATCCTTTGAAAACGAGGCCACAATGCAGTTAAAATAGAAAACGTCTCAAGCAAGGTATGCTTTAATTTAATTTAAGTCCTGGGAAACAGCTTGCCCAAAAATGACTTTTGCAAGTCACGTACAGTATTTCAATCTGTCATTTTGTATTGACCTTCACAGGCCTGAATATATTGCACTGGACTTGGGAAGCTTATGAGAATGATATTAAACTTGGTAATATTTTTTAAATCTTATTTTATATCCACTCTGCTTTTTACTTCACTGTGTACAATTCTTGAAAGCATTGATATTATGGAGCATTCTTAGAAATATACTGGGTTTCTTGCTAATTAGAATTAATCAAGGTTAATTCAGTAAATCACTCTAGAGGCAGAATGTTTATTCAAACATGATGTGGAGAATTGCGTATTCAAAAGAATAGTTGTCTCAATATTTTGATGATGAGTAGCCGACTTTACTTGAAGATTTTAGGAAAGTGTGTTTGAGATCCAGCACTCAGTTTATTAACATTTGCATCTGCGAGTAGAGTTTGAAATAACTTACTTTAATTAAATCTTACATTGCTGAATATGAGTATTCAATAATCTCTCTCTCCTATTTTCATTTTCACTCTTTAATAATCTTATAATAGAAATTAATTTTCTTTAATATGGGGTACCTTTTGCTTTGTTTGCCAACACAGAACTCAATTCTGCATCATACATTCTTCCTATTTCCGTTCCATAGTCGACATTCTTCACTAACATCAGGAATAATCAATTGCTGAAATAATTAACAATAATACTTCAAAATAGCATTTTTAAAGACATTTATTTATTTGAGAGAGAGAGAGACAGTGTGAGTGGGGGGAGAGACAGAGGAAGAGGAAGAAGCAGACTCCCCTCTCAGCAGGGAGCCCTCCGTGGGGCCAGATCCTAGGACCCTGGGATCATGACCCGAGCCAAAATCAAGACTCGGCCACTAAACCGACTGAGCCACCCAAACATCCCTCCAAATAGCATTTAAACAATATAAGTTGTTGAAATAATCTTAAGAAAACACTAAGACATGTGGTATGCATAATTATCATCTTCTAGAAAGGTGGAAACTTACACATTATGGTACTTTAATATTTCTTACCAAAAATTTTCAAAAACTGCAAAGTACTTTATAACCACAAATAAAATTATCAAACTCTTCTTTCAAGGGATAAGTCTTTTCCGTTTTAATAGATTATGTTAACTATGTTATCATCTATTTTTTTTTAAGGCTTCTGGATACAGGTATCTGTAGAACTCAAATGGAAAATATATTCTACCCTAGAGTTTCAGTCCAAGCCAGACTACTAGCAAGTAGGTTGTACAAAATAAGAACATTTTTAGCATGCGAAGTCTTCCTCATATTTTTACAGCTAGCCATAGGAGGATGGACACCACATACAGAAGAAAATTAATCAAGAAACAGAAAGAAAGGGGATATAGAAAATAGGATACCCAACACAAGAGACAGTTGAGGCATCTCCCAACACAGTTGTGAAGGGAGAGCCCAGACTAACAGTTGTGCCCAGATTACAAGGGCAGCTAGTGTAGGGCTAGGTAGACCAGAAGGTCCCAGAAAGATTTTTTTTTAAATTTTATTTATTTTTTTTAAGTAGGCTCCATGCACCATGTGGGAATTGAACTCACTACCCTGAGATCAAGAGTCACATGCTCTTTGTACTGAGCCAGCCTGGTGCTCCCTGGAAAGATTTTTTAAAAAAGAAAGCCTTTGTTATTTTTCTTCTCTTCCCCTATGATCTCATGCCTTGTTTCTTAAATTCCACATATCAGTGAGATCATATGATAATTGTCTTTCTCTGATTGACTTCTTTCGCTTAGCATAATACCCTCTAGTTCCATCCATGTTGCAAATGGCAAGATTTTATCTTTTTGATGGCTGCATAATATTCCAGTGTGTGTGTGTGTGTGTGTGTGTGTGCGTACTGCATTTTCTTTATCCATTCATCTGTCAATGAATATCTGGGCTCTTTCAATAGTTTGGCTATTGTGGACATTGCTGGTATGAACATTGGGGTGCAGGTGCCCCTTCGGATCACTACCTTTGTATCTTTGTAGTAAATACCCTGTAGTGCAATTGCTGGGTTGTAGGGTAGCTCTATTTTCAACTTTTTGAGGGACCTCCACACTGTTTTCCAGAGTGGCTGCACCAACTTGCATTTCCTACAAGGAGTGTAGGAGGGCTCCCCTTTCTCCACATCCTCGCCAGCATCTGTTGTTTCCTGACTTGTTAATTTCAGCCATTCTGACTGGTGTGAGGTGGTATCTCATTGTGATTTAGATTTTTATTTCCCTGATGCCCAGTGATATTGACTGCTTTTTCATTTTGCCTGTTGGCCATTTGGATGTCTTCTTTGCAGAAATGTCTGTTTATGTCTTCTGTCCATTTCCTGATTGGTTTATTTGTTCTTTGGGTGTTGAGTTTGATAAGTTCTTTATAGATTTGGAATACTAGCCCTTTCTCTGATACATCATTTGCAAAAAAAAAAAAAAGAGAGAGAAAGAAAGAAAAAGAAAGAAAGAAAGAAAGAAAGAAAGAAAGAAAGAAAGGAAAGGAAAGGAAAGGAAAGGAAAGGAAAGGAAAAGAAAAGAAAAGAAAAGAAAAGAAACAAGAAACAAGAAAAAATGAGAGAAGTAGACAAACCATAGGAGACCCTTAATCTTAGGAAACAAACTAAGGGTTGCCGGAGAGGAGGTGCATGGGGTGATGGGGTAACTGGGTGATGGACATTGGGGAGGGTATGTGTTGTAATAAGCACTGGATGTTATATAAGACTGATGAATCACAGACCTGTATCCTTGAAACAAATAATACATTATTATGTTAAATAACTGAATTTAAATTAAAAAATAAAAATCAATAATAAAGCCTTTGTTAGAGGAACCAAAGTATATGAACGTTTTGAGAGAGGCTTCAGAGATTGGGAGAGGAATTGATGATGCCATGGTGGCAATTACTAGAAAGTAAAAGAACATACAAACAAACAAAAAAAGCAATTATTAACACCAGGGGAAACAGAAATTGTGCAAAAAAAAGAAATGTTCACAAGCACAGGCCTCAGTAGAATTTATTAATGATAAGGCACACGGAATATAAATTTAAAAATTATAACGTTAACTATTAAGAAAATGAGGATATGGGTATTGTTGGGGGCAGGGGTAGTAAAGACAAATCTTGATCTTCTTTAGGGAAAGTAAATAGATTATTTCCCACACGAAAATAATACTAAACTAAGAAGGAGAAAAAGAAGAGGAAGAAATTTTTAAGAATTAGCCACACAAAACATGTTAGGGAAGCAAATTCTAATAGAATTCAATGGAAATATTAGAAATACTTGCCTTTAGGGAAAAAGAAATGGGATGAAGGGCAGAATCAGGGGTGAATAGCCTTCTTTTTTTTTTTAATATTTTATTTATTTATTTGACAGAGAGACAGCCAGTGAGAGAGGGAACACAAGCAGGGGAAGTGGGAGAGGAAGAAGCAGGTTCCCAGTGGAGGAGTCTGATGTGGGGCTGGATCCCAGAACACCGGGATCACGCGTTGAGCCAAAGGCAGACACTTAATGACTGCACTACCCAGGCGCCCCGGGGTGAATAGCCTTCTTAACATTTCAGAATTCAATGTTTGAAACTGTGGTGGGTGTAACCTTACTACATAGAATCCGCATTATACATAAATGTATTTTATTTAGGAGGACAAAGTAGAAAATCCAAAGTTTAGTCTGTGGACAACCAGTCAAAGTTCGAGTCATTCGGAATTTTTAATAAGCTATGCTCTCATTCTATCAAGAATACAACACATGCTTTCCACCAAATAATAGAAGTTCCCTTTGCAACTGTATAAAATATGCATGTAACATCATACACAGTTTTAGTTCACATGTACAGTTCAGCAATCAGCCCAGACAACGGGAAAAAAAGAATACAAGCCAGGTTCCTCAAGCTTGGTTTTATTTTTCTTTTCTTCATTTTTTTTTAAGTGAGATCTATGCTCAATGTGGGGCTAGAACTCACAACCCCAAGATCAAGAGTCGCATGCTCTACTGACTGAGCCAGCCAGGCACCCCCAAACTTGGTTTTACTAGCACAATGGAATCATCATTTCCTGAATGAAATATATAAAACAAAACATTGGGAAGTTTTAGGATTAGGAAACCATAACACAAGATTTACTTTAATTAAAATCACTTAATATTATAAAGCCCATAATTTCATTACATTTCAGTCCCATGATGTGCAACAATAAACTTTCAACTGTGTTTATTTATTCATTTAATTCAATAATAAAATTGGGCTCGTTCCTGAGGTACTCCTCACGTGGGGATTCAGGAATGAATGATGTAACCAAGGTGTCTTCCTCGAGTCTGCTCATGCAGTCAATATGAGATTCTAAATAGGAGAGTCTAAAATTCTCAGAAAAAAATTAAAAATCCCTCATCTGTATTTTTATCTTCCTTAGTCAAACGGTGTGCTCAACTTCAGATCCCTAGAAGGGTCTCTTTAATGAAATGTGAAAAATCTCCTTTAATTTAGGTACAGCTGATTAGAGGGAGAATAGGAAGGAAATGGACAGCTCCATATTCATGAAAAGACTGTTTTCCAAAGTATTCTTACTGTATCTCACTTGGAACCTAGAATTCATTTTCCTCTGGAAATAATACTGAAATGGGGGCAACTAATATTTTACAGGTGTGCTTGGCGTTCTTGGGAAGCTATGGCTTATTTATTTTCTATTGGCAATATTCACGTGGATATTTACACATGTAACTGTACTCAAATCATCTTTTGTGCATTAATAATGTAGTCAATTGGAGTAGTTAGAAGTCTTTCTTTCTTTCTAAAGGCACATAGTGAGTTCTAAGACTTGTGGCCGGAGGTTTCATGGCAGCTAATGTACCAGCATAAAATTTGATATTTGATGGTATATTATTTTCTCATTCTCATCAACATTTTTTTGTATGAACTGCATTATGCATAGCCAAGAATTTTTTGGAGGCGGTGTACCAATTAAATCTCATTGCCATGAACAATTTCCTTAAGGGTAAAATGCTGCCCCCCCAAAACCAAAACTTTTTGTAAGGTCATTGCAACATGAATTTACTGAAACCTGTTTAAATAAAGATCTTGGAGAAAATAAACTTCTGACAGATATTATTCTGAAACAAATACAACATTTCAAAATAGGCTAACTCGAGTAGCCTCTTTCTTCCGCAGATGAATATATGTATGACTTTCTCATTTTAAAAGAAAGGGTTTTTTTTGTAAATGTCCTTTTCTAAAACGTGGGTGAACAATTTCCTCTCCAAAGTAGGCTTCACACCGTCTCTGCGATCAAACCTAAATTATTAATTTGGTTAATCAGTACATTCATTCCCTTCACAGAAATTGTAGAGGGAGACTGGTCCTACTTCCTCTCCCAAATTTCACACAGTATTAATTAGTACATTTTTTTAATTTTAAAATGAAAACGGTATTAGATCCAGTCCATGCTCAATTGTCTTATATAAGATATAGGATGCAAACTACTTAAAACAAACAACAACAAAAAAATGGGTGCGTTTCATGACAGTTTACACAAAGGAATTCGGTCTAGAGTTCCAGTACTTATACAATCTGCGGTTTATAACGGAGCAAAAATTCCCACCCGCACCCCCAGACTGACCACAAATAATTTTTTTTAAGATGTATAATTAGGACACCTGCCTCAAATCCTTGGATGGGTGTTTAGTTCATTTCTTGGGAGAAGTGCTCTGGCGTTTCCTTTTTAATCAAAGCTACTTTGTGAAATTTCTTCCTGACCAGACCTCGGAATATTAGCAAAAGTCTGGCGCTGGCCTTGTTGCCATTTGAATATTCACAGCCATAGTTTTACAACCGCCCCATCCTGAGTAATGCGCTGAAACTCCCACAATTCAGTCATCATTTCTTCCCTTCCTCAGCTGGCCCTGGCCCTTGGAATGTTTGCGTGGTGTCACCGTGAATGTGCTCGGAGCAGAGTTATATGGCATCATTTGGAGAAACATTGCGTTAATAACCAGAGTTCAAGGGCAAAGGATATAAACGGAGCAAATTACAAGTCTGAACAGATATATAGCTTTTGCTAAAAGGGACATGGGCTGCTACTTTATTTACTGGGCACTGGTGCACTTGCGAAGGTGCCGAAACGCACGAAGGCATTTTTAAACGACCACATCACAGCTTAAGGAAACAACACGAATTTTCAGACGAGAAAGAAAACTAGTGCAAGGATCAGCGGTTCTGAGTTTCCTAATGAGAGCATACGATTTGCTATGAAGTACCTTAAGTTTCCACGGTAATTTCACAGATGATAATATCATTTTATGTGTCACAATGGAAGGGAACCAGAAGCTTGCTGGAAATCTAAATTCAATAGATCATCTCAAACTGCGAGTTAGCCCAATTTTGTCAGGGATTTCTTACTATGATCATTTAACCAGGGGACACCACCCTAGTTCAAAATGAACACCATGAAAGATAATTTGTAAAAATGCTATATTTCAATTTAATATGTGGACTCAAGGTATTTCAATAATTACATAAATGGGGAACCAGAAATTCAAAAGAGGGAAAGCAAAACCAATTTTTTAAAAAGGAGCACAAAAGATAACTTCATTAATAATCAAAGAAAGTAAAAATCAAAGAAAGTCACACCTGCTACATTACCAGATATTTTTTATTAGTATTCTCAGTAACTCTAAGCGTACTGTAAAATATGTGATCCAATATTTTCCTATTGGTAGGATTGAATGCTACAGCATTTTGGTCTTTCTTTTCCTTTCTTCTTTTTCTCCTTCTTCTTCTTTTTGGTAAAACAATTTGGAAATTATTGTAAAAAATATCAAGGTGTTCATTAAGCATGCATGGCCTATGTATTCCATTTAAAAAGTTTCTTCGAAATCAATAATTCAGAAGATGGAAATTTTTAAAGATGTTCCCTCCTGTATTATTTACTTTACTGCAAGCTAGAAGCTACCTAAGTATCCAACAATGAGGAAATGGTTAATCAAATTATATATACATTCAAGGAAATATTATGGTGTTAGTAAAATTTATTAAATGTTATTAAAATTGATTAATAATATTAAAAATTTCTTTGACATAATATATGAAAATCCCCCACAGGATTCAAATGAACTCTTCTGTAAGTATTTAAGCATACATAAAAACAATTCCAGAAAGAAACATACATGAATTTAATTTGTGTGTGCTTTTTTGTGGGGGAGGACAGATATGATATCTGTGCTAGTCAGATAAGTAAAGTTTCTTTAATTTTTTTGACTTACTTTTACACCGTTAAAATACGGTATTTCAAAGAGAGGTGCGTGGAGCTAGGTTCTTCCTCCCCTGACTCATTTTCAACCACAATGAGCTAAAATACACCTCCGTGACATGATTCCATTTCACTTATTGCTGTTTTAAACATGGTTTTTATTTTCTTAGTGATGGTAGTCACTAGGGCAGAAGAGGATGGTGGGTATTCTTTTTTTTTTTTTTTTTTTAGATTTTATTTATTAATTTGACAGAGACAGCCAGCGAGAGAGGGAACACAAGCAGGGGGAGTGGGAGAGGAAGAAGCAGGCTCATAGCTGAGGAGCCTGATGTGGGGCTCGATCCCATAACGCCAGGATCACGCCCTGAGCCGAAGGCAGACGCTTAACCGCTGTGCCACCCAGGCGCCCCGGTTGGTGGGTATTCTAACGCGCAATGAGATTGAATAATATTCCCATATTTTAAAAAATCCCACTGTTTATCTTAAACTACTTTGCTCGCAGAGGTGAAAGAATCAGCTTATAGGCAGGACTGACTTACTCCTTGACATGAGATGTATTAGCTTTAGCTCGGCAGCCTGTACAGGGGAAAATACAGTGAATGGACCTGTCCTTCAGTTGCCAGAGAAGAGCGCGGATGACACAATAGCCCTCTACCAACCCCATTTCCATGGTGGTTCATGACATATTTTTTCCTGTTATCCTTCTGTAGGCTTCAATCCCTACTCTCAACCTAATGAGTTTTTAAAAGGACACTTCTTAAATCGAATTGCCTAAAACCATGTGCTGTCATCTTTTTGCAAGGATAAACAAAACATTCAAATTGCTCATGACTTTTAAGCACATAAAAGCTAGACAAATTATGAAAATTTTACACATTCCAGAGTGCAAAATTATCTCTAGAACACATTCTTCTATTTTATTCTATTCTTTTTGAGCTTTTTTTTCTAGCATTTAATATCCAATTGTCTTATTTTTTTATCCTGCACATACCATCTAAAGGGCATTGTTCCCCCCCCCCCCCCCCCCGTTTTTGAAACCTATTTTCAATGATCTTAATGTTGCCCGAGATAAAAGAATGCAACTGGTTCAGGTCTGATTTCGTATTGTTTCTCAGATAACCGATAGGGCATCACTCCCACAAATGGGAAATAGGACTTAAAAACCGTTTGCAATTTGGGATGAGGCTCAGGGATGGTTCGGATGGCTAAATGATTTGTCAAACATCAGTCCCAAATGAAGCGAGCTTCTTCGCCCTCCACTTTCCCATAGTGCGTTTTCCTTTCTCCCACAGAGATATAATAGAAACTAATCTTCAAAATCTAAACATTCCGAGCCCGGTCCTTTTGTGTAGGCATCTTGCTCTCCCCGCCCAGTGCCCGGAGCTGCGGAGCGCGCTCGTATTTACCCTCGCCAGCCCCCCGCTGCTCGGACTCCGGCCGGCAGACAGGCCATCCATCATCCGCCCTCCTCCCGCCGAGCGCCGCCGCCGCGGCCAATCGGGCGGCAGGTGGGGCGCACCTGCGGGATGGCCCGCGGCTCCCCTCAGCTCCCCTCGCCGCGCTTCGCGGGCTGGCGGTGCCCTTGCAGCCCGGGCGTTCTCCAAGGCCAGAACCGGGCAGGTACGTTCGGGTGACTGGGATGGCGTGCGCGGCCGAGCCGCCGCTGGCGGCCCCGGGGGGCTGCAGGAACGTGAGGGGACACTTTCTCCCTTAATGCACACGCCTGCTTTGGAGTGGGCTGCCATCCGTGTGTGCGGACACACATGGGCCCTCACTGGGTTTAGTCTCTAAAAAGTGAAAGAATTAGGATACTCACCTTTGGAAGGGAGGAGTAAGTGAGAACACATTTGAGTGATGGAATTCCTTGCCGTCCGTTCTTTTGATAGCAAGGACCCATGAGGAGTTTGCAAGCCAAGTCTGAAATCAGCCTGGCCCATGCAGACTTCAGGCAGTATTCCTCCCTGACACTCCCCCCACCCCCAGACCTAAGTGCAAGATATTAACACAGCGCTAATAACTAATTTCCATAGGCAACACAAAGTACTCCAAGCAAACACCTAACCTGGATCTCAAGGGCGGTAAAAAAAACAAAAAAACAAAAAACAAAAAACAACAACAACAACTTGTAAAAAAAATGAGCAGAACCTCAAACCACAGGGAAGCCTTCATTTTCCAAGTAGGTCAACTAATTCTAGAGCAATCACCTTGCCTTTAAGGGTGAGTCTGAGTTCCTTGGCTCTTCTGAGGAAGCCGCTACAGTGAGTCCCGCTAAGGTGTTAGGGATTTTATAACTGGACTCCATAACTCCTTTCCGTGTAAAGGATCCAATACATCTACTTTATCATGTAATTTGAGAACAACTGAGGACAAGCAGAATCCCCACCCCTCCCCCTTATGTTCCAAGAGTGTGTCTATGTAAATGTCAGTTATGTCCAGGCAAGGCCTTGGGGGGTGGGGTGGGGGGAGGTGAGACAGCCCTGCCAGGGGCTTCAAGGTTTTCCAGAAAACCATGTGTCTAAAAAATAAATAAATAAATAAAAATAAATAACAGCAACCACAGCAGTAAGCATCACCCCCAACCCTCCACCCCTGGCTGCCTTCTGAATCATAAATCATGAAAGAGAGATCAGTGACTCCAGTTTTCCTGCCTTTCACAACTGGAACTGATAATGCCAAAAAGGAAGAGAAACAAACATGTGAGGCATATTACTGCCAGAGGGAGGGGTAGGCTTGGGAAGGTCCAGGTTTCTCATCTGTTTGAGAGCTCCTATGGCTAAGAAGGCCCTCAGGTCCTCCAAGTTGGTCGTTCTGAAACCTGGCTTCACATGAGACCCAAGCCTGGGTTTGTGGGTTTTGGGGTTTGGTTTTTGTTTTTGTTTTTGTTTCTTTGGGGTTTTGGTTTTGTATTTTTTTTAAGAAAATACCAATGCCTAGAGCAACATTCAGATTCTCTCGGTCTTGGGTGTGGTCTGAATATAAGTGCTTTAGAAAACCTTCCCTGTCGTTGGCATGCACGGCCCTCCAGCTGCACATTCCATTTCTGTTCTGTTTCATGGGATCCATGGATAGGATTCATGGGATATTATTCTGTTCCGTTTCATGGGATACAACCACCCCCCTTTTCCCCTTTGCCATCAAATACACGCGGTCCACACGGAGTTGACAGTCTCAATCTCTCCTTTTTTTTTTTTTTTTTTTTTTGCCATCCATCACTTACTTTTATTAGCATGCTGCTCTGTTTATTCCAGGTGTTGGAAATTGATCACTCCTCTTTTTAACACCTTGAGAGCAAGGGGTTTTTTGGTTTGTTTTTTGTATTAACGCATTTATGTTTTCATTATTATTTAAGATACTGGCTGGGAGGGAGAGGCTGGGGAGCAAGGGATAGGAGGAATTTTGCTCCCTAGGGAATTTTGAAGACTAAATTCTTTTTCTCAGAACTTGGAGAAGTTCCTCCGCTGCGGCTTCTGCTCATTCGCAGCTCGGGGCCCACCTGAGCCACCTGCCATTGCCCACCCAAGTCTGGCGACACATTTTGTAGGAGCGGAGAATTCTTCGTGTTCACCACGGTGGAACTGGAATCTCTCCTTCCCCGGGTTTTTCTCACTCTCTGTGGCCAGCAGTGCCACATTTCTGGATTATGTTGTACACTTTTCCTCGCGAGATAGATGATCTGTTCTTTGATTAGACATCCTGACCTTTCACGGGTGTTGATCATTGATCTTGATCTGGGCAGGATAGAAAGCTCTTGACTCTGAAAAGTTACTCTGTTGCCAACACCACGGGGAAATTCAATTTCTGCCTGTGCCCGGCCAGGGACTTCTCCTCAATTAGGATTTCTCTTGTTATGATTTTACTTTTATTAAGCAAGCTGCAGCCTCTGTTTTTCCAGCCCTAGCTTTTAGTTACAATAATCAATTTTTTTTTTCAGTGTAACTGGCTGTAATTTTTGGCTTGGATATTGAGCTTTCATGGCCTTAGACATAGTGTGTTCCCATGAAGGGTCTTCTCCATACCTCGCAGACAGATGGGTAATAATAGCATACATTAATACCTCCACATTGGTTTATGTGTGTTTGACCACAGTGCAAGCATAATTATTTTTGCCCAGTAAAAGCTATTAGAGATCTATTTGGTAGGTTTTACGATCAATAGCTCCTGTGATATTTGTGGAGCGGCCCTAGAATAATCAATTGAAGGTCATATAAAGTAAATTACCATCCTCCTATAATGATTCTTTTTTCTAGATGAGAATTGGGTTTTATTATTTCATCAGGAGCGTCTCAGAGACGCATGCTCTGTCTGTTGGAGAAAGAGAGATATAAAAGTTGTGAGCGTGTTTTGAACATAGTATTAATATCCATTACTTGAATTTATGTTATTGGATTATTGAATTAGTGGATTCACACTGGAATTCCTTCAACACCCTTTCTTATGTACTCAGTGACACAGTTAATAACAGTCGGGAGCCAATGGACGTCTCTTGCTGCATGGTGGAGTGAGTCACTTTGCAAAAGTCAATCTTTGTAGCTGTCTCTTTAAAGCAAATTTAGAGTTGGTTAAATGTGTTATATTGACAGTGTGACGGAGCTTCTCTCTTCAAACCCTTTTGGAGAGTGACTGGTGAACTAAGCAGGCGATGGAATCGGGAATGCTGAATGCTAATGCACTGTCCACCTGTAGGTCAAGGTGAAACTGGGGCTGAGGTGGAGTTGCAGAGGGGCTCTGCACCTGCTTTCGGGGTGGGGGGAACCCCTCTCCCTCACTGGAGATGCCTAACCTGGATTTCAGACTTGCAGTGCGAGCCTGAGCGATGGCTGTGTCTCTATAAAAGATTGCAATTTGCCAACCGGAGGCATGCAATCCCCCAACTGTCTTAAAGGGACCCATTTTCAGAGTGTAGCCTTTCTTTTTGTGGGTGCAATCAGTTGTGCACTGAAAAACTGCAGCCACAGTTGGATAACTGCAGGCACAACAGGCCACGAGAGGCCTCTTTGCTCCAAATTTTGTACCTGCAACTAATTGCACTTACAGAAAATGGGAGTGTGGTAGGAGCTTTTTTAAAAATTTGGGCCAGTAAATTCTCTATGGAGGAAAGAGGCAAGGAGGGAGACAATTACTCACTTTCTTAAAGACAAAGGCAAATGGAGACGTCCTTTTCTTCACGCGTTCCATCAAGTCTGTAGAGCATGGTTTGGGAGCCAAATACCAGGTACCGCAAGGACCCTGAGCAGGTGGGACACTGCCTGGCAACCGGGAACGTTTCGCAAACGTATGGGAAATAATACGTTGAAAAGTACAGTAGAAAAGATATTGGTGGGTTTGAGACCATAACTCTGGTGAGAAATTAGTGAAGACTTTTAAAGTAAATGGCAAAGGGCATTTTCTTTCCTTTAAAGGAATGGTTATTATTGTTGTAACTTCTCATTTGCTTTGGGAGCAATTAATGCAGACGTTAAGATGGTAGTGCCTCTAGAGTGTAATCCGACGCTAAATCAGGGAGCATACATATTTAAACGTATGCATATAATATATGCTAATGTATTTATACATATAGAAATACATTTGTACAAATTATATGTGTGCTTTATAAACACACACATACACATTCACTTATATACACATATTATACATGTATATATACACACATATACATTTTATTTATTTTTTTATGACCTTAAGGAAAGAACAGTCTGGGGGTGCCTGGCTGGCTCAGTAGATAGAACATGCCACTCTTAATCTCAGAGCACGAGTTCAAGTACCACGTAGGGTATGGAGCCTAGTTAAAATTTTTAAAAAATTTTTAGGAAGGACAGTCTGTGGTGTGGGTCATCCCCTAGTCCCTGTGGCTGAACCTCTGTCTCCAGGGCCTTGTGAAGCTATGTCGCAGGGACCTCATTCTACCATCTTCTGAGGACAGCGTGGCGACCAGGAAGCTGAGCTCGAAACCACGAACTTATTTTCCAACTTTTGCAGATGACCATAAATTAAGCACATTTTCTGGAAATTAGAACCCAAATGCAAAAATGAGATTGGAAATTTGAGATGTTGTTCTTGCAGAAATACTTATGAAATATCATTGTACTCAGCGATACATTTAATCACCAAACAAAAGGGAACAGGTTTTGGTATTCCTTACAGTTCCCAGGAAATTGAAGTGGAATAGGGAGCATAGGAGGAGTGGAAAAGTCAGGAAATCCAAGATACCGTGGTAGACCAACCTGGGCATAAAACAAGGAAAGGCCCGGTAAAAGAAAATTCAGGGCCAGGAATTGTCCCTTGCTCCTTCCAATTTATTTCTTGTCTCTATATCACAGCTTGGATGTAAATAACATTTTTTTTTAAAGATTTTATTTATTTATTTGACAGAGAGAGAGACAGCCAGTGAGAGAGGGAGCACAAGCAGGGGGAGTGGGAGAGGAAGAAGTAGGCTCCCAGAAGAGCATGGAGCCTGATGTGGGGCTCGATCCCAGAACTCCGGGATCATGCCCTGAGCTGAAGGCAGACGCTTAACGACTGAGCCACCCAGGCACCCCAACATTTTGAAATCTGGGCAGTTTTTCCCATAGAATATGGCTAAAGGAGGACAAAGCTTTGGTTCCACATTTCAAAAGGGGACAGAGAACTTGGAGAGAGTTCAGACTAGAAAGAGGGACACAATGCAGGACCATTTTTTTTTCAAAGTGAAAAGTAATAATTTGGGAAATGGACTTAAATTAAGAACAATTTCATGTATATAGGAAAACATCCCATGAACCACAAAAGTTAAAAAAAAAAAAAGACTTTTAAGGAACAACAAAGAGAAGCTATAAATGTTCTGATAAGCAAGAGGTGTCCTATGCAAATGAGGCATTACATCAATAAAGAGCTATGATTGAAACTGATTGATGATGATTAGGGTGATGATCATTATTACTTCCTTCCAAGTTTTGTAACAACTTCACCTTCTCTAGCCTCTAGTACTTGCTTTGCCAAGCCCGGCTTTGGATTCACTCAACCATCTGCCTTCCACGTCTCTGTGCCAGTAGCTCACTTGGCTAATATGGTCTGACCCTGGCTAACCTTGGTTCCACTTTAAGAATAAAATCCCAAGCTTCACATGGACTCTTACCACTGCCTGGGAGCTCCGCCCAGTTTCCCCACTGTGTGGGATCTCCAAGGCAATAAAAAAATTCCACACCCTCCCTCTCTCCTGAAGCTTCCAGTTTCAGTTGACCTCACTACAAATGTCACCTGGACAGTAAGTGCCATCAGTTGGGAATCTTTCATCTTTTACTTAATTTTAAATATTAAGGCTTTCCTACAATGGCCTTGGCTTACCTTTTTCCTTCAAAATTACAACTGATGATGGATGCCTTCTGTTCTCAAAGAGCCAGCCCTTTTACTTCGGTTCTGAATCCTGTCTCCTCATCCTTCTCAAGGATTTTGTGGATTTTGGTCCATTGCTTTCCTGTAGCCAACACTCCTTTACTGGATCAGCTCACAAACTCAACGGTACAAACCCCTAAACAAAAAAGCAAACTCACAAACAAAACTCAAACCCTGCAAAGGATGATAATTGATCTCCAATGTCCATCATTCGTTTCTCCCCTTGATTAAAGAACCCATGTATTTAGCTGAGTCCATCAACACCTAGAAGAGAGAATGTTCTCCAGCTTCTCTTCACTGAGGTGTGGCCATGTGATTGAGTTAGCAGATGCAGGACCTCAACGTCTTGGAAGCATCCTCAAAATGGGAGGACCTGAGCTTTCCATCACTCCCTCTTTTTCAAAATATTTTATTTATTTATTTGAGAGAGAGAGAGCATGAGCAGGGGGAGGGGCAGAGGGAGATGCAGACTCCCCACTGAGTAGGGAGCCCAATACGGGGCTTGAACCCAAGACCCTGGGATCATGACCTGAGCCAAAGATGCTTAACCAACTGAGCCACCCAAGCACTCCCTCCTCATGTTTTTGTTGACGTAGTTATAGAGTAGCAGAATTTGGGCTCTGGTATTTGGGGAGCCACCACAGCAGCCCAGAACTTCCTACTGCCTAACATAATGGGGGAAAAAATAGACATCTATCAAGTTGTTCGGTTTTCTATCATTTAGAGCAAAAAATAATCCTAATGGATATGCTCCCATTCCCTTGATTCCTCATTTCCCTAAAAGTACTGCCACTCCCTCATCTTCCTTCCTGGTCCAAGAATTTGGAGTCATCCACATACGCAGCCTCCATATTCTCATTCCCTTCAGGTCTCAGCTGATCCCACTGTGGCTCCTATCATCATTCCTACAAGAAATTGCTTTAGGCAGGCACAGGGCCTCCATTTAGGCAATCCTCATTGTATCTGATGGTGCCCACTCTCTCTCAGGTCTCTTTTTTATAAGATTGTGCAATATCGCGTTCTTCTGTGTTTTCTTGGGCTCACAGGTCAATAACCTTGGTCTCTTTTGCAAACCTACATTTCATTTGCCTTCTCCAGCACCCCTCCTTTGGTTTCAGACACATTTTAACTCAAAGTGTCCAAAATGGAACTCCTGATTCTCCTGCTGTCCAAACATGTTCCTACCTCCTTCATCATCATAGGAATCGTCTTAGTAAATTCTTTAACTGGAATATGGAAGTCCTCTTCGATTCCTCTCTCTCCAAAACCCAAATCTCAAAGCAATTGTGGGGGAGTCTATCTCAAGCATCAACACCATATGAATCTATTTCTGTCATTCTGCCGCCCTCATCGAAGACATCCTCTCTCTCCTGAGCTGTAGACCAGCATCTGATCTGATTTTCCCCACCTTCACTTTTGCCCTGTTCCAAGCTCTATGCAAATTAGGCATTACATCAATAAAGAGCTATGATTGAAACTGATTGATGATGATTATGGTGATCCTCTGCAGTGGATTGATATTCCACTGAGATTAGAATCTCACCTACTTTCCATGGATCATATGGCCCTAAGCGACATCGTTCCCTCCCACGTGGGCCTCTCCTCAGTTCCTCAGAAAGGCTGAAGTTTGCCCCATCCCAGGAAGCTAATCTTTCTCACTCATAGTCTCCTCCATCAGGGGTTCTTGTCGTTGGCTCTTTCCTACCCTTCTGATTTCTCCGTGTTATTGCCTGAGCAAAATCTTCATCGGCCACCTTATTTAAGGAGACACACCTTATTTAAGGAGACACATACACAGGCACACTGATCTTTATCACACCCCCTCCTAAATTCCTTTAGAACAATAATTTTTCAAGTAATAATTTCTAGGATTTATTGGCCCAATTAATTCTTAAAGATTTTTTTAAACAACTTTATTGAGGTATGACTTACATGCCATGAAACTCACCTGTTTGAAGCATACATTCAATGTTTTCTACTTCAAGCAAACTTAAAGAGTTGTACAAACATTGCCACAATTCAATTTCAGAACATTTGCTTCATCCCCTTTGAGAGTCACTCTTCATTCTCACCCCAGGCCCAAGCAACCATTAATGTACTTTCCATCTCAACATTTGCTGCAACGTGGATGGGACTGGAGGAGATAATGCTAAGCGAAATAAGTCAAGCAGAGAAAGACAATTATCATATGGTTTCATTCATTTATAGAACACAAGAACTAGGAAGATTGGTAGGAGAAGGGGAAGAAGAAAGGGGGGTAAAGAGAAGGGGGAATGAATCATGAGAAACTATGGACTCTGGGAAACAAACTGAGGGCTTCAGAGGGGAGGGGGGTGGGGGAATGGGATAGGGCACGTATTGCATGGTGCACTGGGTGTTATACGCAACTAATGAATCATGGAACTTTACATCAAAAACTAGGGATGTACTGTATGGTGACTAACATAATATAATAAAAAAATATTATTATTTAAAAAATGTACTTTCCATCTCTATAGACTTGCCTTTTGCAGACATTTCATATAAATGGATACACTTAAGCTGTGGTCTCTTGTATATAGTTTTTTCCATTTAGCATAATGTTTTCAAGATCCAACTTTATATGTTATAATACACATCATTATTTCATTCCTTTTTATTGACAAATGATATTTCATTGTGTGGATATACCATAGTTTGTTTTCCTGCTCACCAGTTGATAGTTATTTAGATTGTTACCATTTTGGACTATTATATATAATGTTGTACCGTACTTATTATTTTTAATGGAACATAAACACTCATTAACTTTGTGTCCTCCTAAGGCTGCAAGACTGACATCAGTGACTGCCTGCTTGGGTATCAGCTTATGCCTCCTACCTAGCAAATTCCTGCTACAGAGTAGATTCTCAGAATGTATTTGTTAATTGAATGAATGATAATTAACTCCATGATGATTTCCAAAATTCTCTTAAGGATCACAGATTGGGGGTGTCAGGGTGGCTCAGTCAGCTAAGTGTCCAGCTTTTGGTTTCAGCTCAGGTCATGATCTCAGGGTCTTGGGATGGAGCGCTCTTTGGGCTCCACGCTCGGCACAGAGCCTGCTTTTCCCTCTCCCTCTGCTCCTCCCCCTGCCCTCCCACTCTCTCAAAATAAATACATAAAATCTTAAAAAAAAAAAAAAATCACAGACCCATTCAGATGATTGTAGAAGATGGGAGAAGGGTGACATTCTCATTTTTGGCTGACATCAACTCTGGGTGACATAACCTACGAAATCTGCCTCCACTTCT
>NC_048226.1:13421607-13421999 GCF_002007445.2 Ailuropoda melanoleuca | reverse complement strand
GAGCCTGATGTGGGGCTCGATCCCATAACGCTGGGATCACACCCTGAGCCGAAGGCAGACGCTTAACTGCTGTGCCACCCAGGCGCCCCTATTTATTGATTTTTTGAGGTATGTCCTCACACTAGTTCACAAAATAAGACGCAGCACCCATAACCCATCCCTCAAAGTATGCCCGCTGCCTGCTACCATTGCATAGACATTTTTGCTCCGCACTTCCCAGCTCCCTTCCCCTTCAGTCCTTTCTGGGTTTCTCCTAGAAGAGAAAGAAAGTGTAGGAACTTTGATTTAAAATGGCATGTGTGGGGGCGCCTGGGTGGCACAGCGGTTAAGAGTCTGCCTTCGGCTCAGGGCGTGATCCCGGCGTTATGGGATCGAGCCCCACATCAGGCTCC
>NC_048226.1:13412536-13412710 GCF_002007445.2 Ailuropoda melanoleuca | reverse complement strand
GAGCCTGATGTGGGGCTCGATCCCATAACGCTGGGATCACACCCTGAGCCGAAGGCAGACGCTTAACTGCTGTGCCACCCAGGCGCCCCTATTTATTGATTTTTTTAGGTATGTCCTCACACTAGTTCACAAAATAAGACGCAGCACCCATAACCCATCCCTCAAAGTATGCCC
>NC_048226.1:13307664-13412410 GCF_002007445.2 Ailuropoda melanoleuca | reverse complement strand
TTCCTCTCCCACTCCCCCTGCTTGTGTTCCCTCTCTCGCTGGCTGTCTCTATCTCTGTCAAATAAATAAAAATCTTAAAAAAAAAAAATGGCATGTTTGTAGTAGCCCTCACTCCTATGAAGTCATGGAACAAGATAAAAATGAACACTACCATTGACAGACAACTTTTAGCAATGTTGAGAACAATTCTCACTAATTGGAAGGGTGGCCAGAAAAGGGAAATCAATCCATCACCCATACAATGCCATCAGGATGAATGTTAGTTGAAAGATTCTTTCTTTGCACTTTCCTTCCCCTTCCCAATCCTCCAGACCTACAACGTCCCATGAGAACCATCATTTACGTTCTCTAGCAATAGGATATGTAGCTACGGATTTGTTTAAGGCTCTCAGAATTCCGTTTCTCCCTTCTATCTCCTGCTGATGAATACTTAAGTTTTTAACATTGATAGGCATTCTCTATCTTCCAGAAAAAGATAAGGGGACACCTGTGTCGAGCACCTGTAATGGAGAGCTGCTGAGCATGGGGGGGGGGCAGAGCGAGTTTCATTGCAGGAGGTGTGCTATCTACAAGAGGAGTCCTTTAGGGGATGGCAGATTCTAGAGTTTTTTCTCTATGTTTGATAAACCACATACAGGCAGTAGGATTAGGATCAGATCTAATTGTTGCCTAGCAGAGTCGCTGGTATTAAATACTAGGAATTGGGGCAGGTGGCATGAACAGGCAACAGCTGAAGCTCTTAGAAGAGATTTTCAGTCAACAACCAAGTGGACTATGAGTGGTGTTCAGAGGGCTCCACTTAACACGGGTTCTGGGCGGAGGGCACTTTGGTTAAACATTGGTACAGAGAGGAAACAGCACCAACGATAACTTGAAGGACCAAGAAAATTGGTCTGGAGCAGTAAATAAGTAGCATGTAGTCTACTGCCAGAACCAGAAAAAAAAAAAATCTGAGGAACAGTTTGATTTGATTGGTAAAATGCAACAAGACAGGTGTAGGAAAACTCTTCTCCAGCATGTCTCTCCTTTAGTCTCATCTTGGGATCACATTAAAATACTTTTAATACCAGCTCTGGAGGCTTTTCCCCACCCCAAGCAATTCTCCGGGCATCTGCTGTGTGTCCTACAATGTGTCTCAATTCCAACACTGTGTATCTGGAGATAGTGTCAGATCTCACAGGTTAGTGGTTCCATCCCACGAGACTGCCCTCACCCCCATTCAGATGCCATTTGAGAATCCAGACTGTCACCTCTGCTTCTCACCAACCAGCTATAAATCAGAGGTCCCCACGAGCCCCTCCTTGGATTCAACTCATTGGCTAGAGTGGTTCACAAAACTCAGGAAAACGGTTTAGTTACTGTTTACCTGTTTATTATGAAAAGATATCAAAAAGAATACAGTCTCCCTTTCTGGTGACCTTCTCGTGGACTTCCAGCAAACTGGAAGGGGGAATTACAAGAAAAAGGCTGAGTGGACATCTCTACACTTGCCAGTGACTGGGATAATCACATTTGAACTTTCCTGTAGTAGACTGAATAATGCCCCCCCCAAAGATGTCCTTGTCCTAAATCTACAGACTTGTAATTATGGCACTTTTACAAAGCAAAAGGTAATCTTGCACATGTAATTAAAGTTCTGGATATCTGATATGGGGGGGGTCGTGAGTCAATGAATGTAGGTGTTTTCTAGAAGCTGTAGAAAACAAGGAAACAGATATCCCCCCTAGAGCCTCCAAAAGCAACCCAGCTCAGCCAAATGGTATTAGACTTCTGATCTCCAAAACTATAAGATAATAAACGTGTTGCTTTAAGCCACTAAATTTGTTACAGCAGCAATAGGAAACTAATACATATCTTAAAGAACGTTCCTGGAAATAATAACATGTATTTTGGCATCTGTGGAGATGGAAACCGTGGAGAGAAATTAAGCTAACTACAAAAAAATTTCCAACTCTGAGCCCTGCATAATATAACTGTGATGTATCATACCAGTGATACAAAATAAACTAAGAATATAATTGTTTCACTAGAGCAAGAACAGATAGTAGCAATGGACAGAAATCACACTGAAAAAAAAAAAAACCCACAAATCTCCACTAGTGATATCAAAACAAACTTCAGACACTGAAGTAAATACTCAAGGGAAAATAAAATAAAAATGTAGAAAATATTGATATTAAAACGGAAATTCATTAGAGTTTTGGAAGAAGAAAACAGAATAACTGGAACAGAAACAGTATTCAAAGACAAAATTAAAGAAAACTTCACTGCATCATAAAAACTAAAATAAGCCCAGCCAATAGTTTCATAGCGGAACAAGCAACTTCCGTGAAAAAAATAAATAGCAGGCTGGCAGGATAATTAAATGATAGAAGTCCATACCATAGAAGCATATGGGAATAAAAAGAAACAATTTTAAAAAGGACCTGTAAAATGATACAAAACAGGCTGACCTCAGACTCGTCTGCTGAAAACACTAAAGCTAGGAGAAAAGCATCTACTCGTCCGAAGGGCATTAGACTGTGACTCGCTATATTGTCACAGCCACTATTTCTCTGCTACAGAAAGGCTTCATAGGCACATTTTCAAATAACATGAAAATCGATCATCTGTGTACCATGATTTTTGAAAACAAATTCACACTTAGATACTGGCCCACGGAGCGTTGAATCAAAATGATAAAATCAGGAATGAGAATTCCATGACACCATACAGCCCCACATTCCCTCTTGCAAATTGTATTCTGATTTTGGAAATACAAATTAGGAAGCCAGTTTCGAAGATGATTATGTGTTGAGAAGCGTATCCTGCCACCGGAGGCAAGTACGGTCCTGTGTTGCTGTCTTCAGCTCTTCCTCTCGAAGACTCCTTCCTGGAACCGGGGGATGATGTTGTGTGGCATAATTCGGTTGATTGTGTTTGATTGTGACTTCAAACAATAACTAGTGACCTTATGTTTCAGCCCTTGTTCCAGATGACCCCACTCTTACATTTGGAGTACACGATGCTGTACCATGAACCACCCCCTCCTCACTACCTTTGCTTCCTAGTGCCAGAGATACACGGAACAGCAAAAATGATAATCAGTTCATCCCTAAGGCTATTGCCGAATGCATTTTTTGCATCGTCGAAACTCATATTGAATGACCCGAGTCTCGGATTTTTCTTTTTTAACAGAGCAAAGTATCATAATAATACTAAGAGTAGCAGGTAATATCTTTCACGAAGCTTCATTTTTTTCCAGGTATTTAGTTATTAAAAGCTACTGTAATTTGTGTTTTTTTAATATAGATTTCTTTGTATGTATACCCACATCTAGGAAACACACAAGGCAGAAAATACATTTCATTGTTGGTGCTATTATATTTTGTTTTTCTTTTTCTTTCAGCTTGTGAATTCACTCCCCTCTTTTCTCTCTCTGCTCACATCAGCCTACTTCTCCACAGGGAAATAATACGAATTACCCAGTAATAATCTTTCCATATGTCTTCAAGCACATACATTCTTATACAAATATAATCCTATGATCCTCGATCAACGGATATAGAGGGGTGTGTGTGTGTGTGTGTGTGTGCACATACACGTGCCTGCGTGTGATTACTTGTTTTTCCAAAATGAGCTATACTTCCTACACAAGGATTTTCCGACTCAACCTTTTTTCATGGAATTCCATCTGAGTCATCTGATATGGCTCTATTGCTTTTTCTTTTCAGGGCTTTCATTACAGCCTATGCAATGGGGGTACTTAGCTTGAATCTTTTTTTTGTTTCTTTTTCTTTTTTTTCTCCTTATTTTTCCTTCTTTCCGTCCCTTCTTTCCTTCCTTCCTTCCTTCCTTCCTTCCTTCCTTCCTTCCTTTCTAACTTCCTTTTTTCCTTGCTTCCTTCTTTCTTTCTAGCTATAAAGAGCACTTAGCCAACATTCTCATATATGTTCCACATACTGCCTGAAAGAGGACAGCTTTTATTTTGAGGGGTAGATTCCTGAGAGTGGGACTGCAGAATGGAAACATAAACACACTTTTAACTTAAGATATGCCAAGAGATTGCTTTCCTAAAATGCAAAAAGTCTTTTGATGTTCTTACAACTATGTATGGATTGTACTCTTTTACACATTCCTGCCATCAATAGGTGATACAAACTTTTCTTTCAATTTTGTCAGCTTGATGAATATCCAATGATGCTTTACTATTTTGTTACTTTCATTTTCCTGCTGCCAAGCAACTTTGACCATCTTTCCTCCACCTTCTCCCAGCTCATGCTCATTCTTCTGTTGGGCTGTTTGTCTCCATCTTGACAGTGGAAAGAACTGTTGGTATGGATTAGCCATTAAGTCTTTTACTCTGTTACCTTTATAATAAAAACGAGCTTTATTTTAGAAAAAGAGACAGAAGATAAAAGGATCTGAAATTCATTCGAAGATGAAAATGCTTAAAACATTCTCTCTTGGAAAGATTTGCATTTTAATTGGTATCAAGCCTGAAAAGAAAGAAGATCCTGGAGGTGCTTCTAATCGTCAAGGAAAGGGTATAAATCAAACCTCTCTGGTGCTTGATTCGCATTTCTCCTATAGATATTGAATCTGTACGCCCTGGAGTATCTGGATACACGATGATGCTGAAAACTGAGGATGTGTTATCTTCGGAGAGGGGAGCAGCAAGATGGCAACGGGAGCAGTTTGTGGAGACTGGAACTTTCAGGTTCTAGGTGACCGGAGTGGACCTTTTGTGGTTTTTTGTTGGTTTGGTTTTTTACTCTGATTTCTTTTTATTGTGGGAAAATACATATAAAATAAATTTTTTAACTGTACAATTCTGTTCGGTGGCATTAAGTATATCCATATGGTTGTGTAACCATCACCACCATCTGTTTCCAGAACATTTTCATCATCCCAAACTGAAACTCTGTGCCCATTAAACAAAAACTCCCCATTTCCTCCACCCCAGCCCTTGGCCACCACCATTCCATTTTCGGTCTCTATCATTTTACTACTCTAAGTATTTTACATGCGTATATCATATAGTATTTGTCCTCTTGTGACCGGTTTATATCACTCAGCATAATGACCCCCAAGTTCATGCATGTTGTAGCATATGGCAAAATTTCCTTCCTTTTAAGGCTGAATCATATTTTATTGTATGTATATACCACATTTTGTGTACCCATTCAGCCGCTGACGGATGCTTGGGTTACTCCCACTTTTTAGCTAGTGATCAAGGCTACCATGAACATGGGTTTACAAGTATGCCTTCAAACCCCGTTTTCATTTCATTTTTTAGTATCTATCCAGAAGCAAAATCGCTGGATCATATGGTAATCCCACTTTTCATTTTTGAAGAACTGCCATACTGCATTACACAGTGGCCAGGCCATTTTACCTTTCTACCGACAGCGTCCAGGGTCTTGATCTCTCCAAATCTTTGTCAACACTTTTTTTTCCCTTTAGTAGCCATCTTAATGGGTGGAAATAGTATCCTATTGTAGTTTCGGTTTGCATTTCCCTAATGATGAGAGATGTTGAGCATCTTTTCACGTACTTATTAGTTGTTTGTGTATCTTCTTTGGAAGGACCTTTGTCTCACAGGCTCGATATCACAAAGGAAGCTGATATTCAGTTCTAGGCTCAAATTCCCAAAGCATCCAGACCATCTGGAATAAGAGTGCTGGTGTTTGTCTGCATGATTTAGAAACAACAGAGGTAACCCTGAGATAGTGCAGCACCCCCCCCATGACCTCACCCAATGAGAAAGGACGGTGACAACAACAACCACAATAGTGGTCCCTGGGGCAAATGCTCTACTTAATTTCCCTATCACATGGCCATAGATCGCTGATGGGAGAACCACTGTGGGCTCCACCACTTACTGCTTTTATAAACTTGGGCAAATTCCATGTGGTACTTATCTTATAAAATGCGTCTCGACTTGCTTTTCTGTAAAATCAGGAAAATACCTCCAGGAGCTATTTGTCGGATCAAGTGTTGAATGTAAATGAAGTTGCTCTTAAATGTATTGAAAACCTTATAGAAATGTGACTGCTTGGGGCGCCTGGGTGGCACAGCAGTGAAGCGTCTGCCTTCGGCTCAGGGCGTGATCCCGGCGTTATGAGATCGAGCCCCACATCAGGCTCCTCCGCTATGAGCCTGCTTCTTCCTCTCCCACTCCTCCTGCTTGTGTTCCCTCTCTCGCTGGCTATCTCTATCTCTGTCGAATAAATAAATTTAAAAAAAAAATCTTAAAAAAAAAAAGAAAAGAAATGTGACTGCTTTGGCAACTCTTTTTAAAAGATTATTTATGTATTTTTGAGACAGAGAGAGCGAGAGCGCGCACGCAGGAGCAGGGGCCAAGGGAGAAGCAGACTCCCTACTGAGCAGGGAGCCTGATGCAGGACTCGATCCCAGGACCCTGGGATCATGACCTGAGCCAAAGGCAGATACGTAACCAACTGAGCCACCCAGGCATCCTGCTTTGACAACTTACCAAAGGAGGTTAAGTTTCATTCTGTGAGCTGATGAACCCCAAAGAATAATCATTAACCCCCTTTTTTGGAGTGAGAATAAGAGGCGATTTAAGCATGGTTCCTTAAATATGTGTATGTATTATTAAAACCTCCTCTTCAGGAAAGATGTTTTTGGGAGAGACTTAGCCATGGTGGGATGTCCGATTCAAACGTATGATTCAGAAGATAAGTGTTAAGCTCTAGATGCCACTCCCTCTTTTCCCCATCCAAAATTTCCAAAAGTGCAGATGAACTACCTGCCAGTGAATGTACGGCTGTGTGCATGACGAGCGGCCTTCTTGACCTGAGGACTGAGGTCCCGGGAAGTGGTGAGAGGACCAGGCAGAGCCCATGCCTGACCTGCTAAGTAGGGACCACATTATCCTCCCTTCCTCCTCCTCATGGCACCCAGGTGCTTTCTGAACCCAGAAACAATATTTCTGCCATTTACATCATATCAAAAAAATTGGAAAATAAAAGTAATGAAAGTGAAATCTGCTGGTTGGCAAAGTGGGTTATGAATCACGGCCGTTCTCTGAAGAATTTGAGCCAAGAGGATATTTTGGTTTAAACAAGTAATATAATTCAGGCCAAAATGGCTTCCAGATTTGAACTTGCAAAAAATATCGGTGGCTCACCATGTCAACTTGGCTGACGTAGAGAGGGCGATCCCCGCTCCTAGGATGACATAAAATTTCTAGGAACAATCAAAATCAGCTTGGATATTTTATCTCTGGAGGGCATGGGAAGAAAGGAGACAAAACAGGGATCCTTACGACGTTGTAAGCTGTTAGTCATCAAAAAACCTTCCTCAAGTTTCTATAAATTCTATTCCAGCTGCATAAACTGCACTAGGACCCAAGGACAGCCTCCATGAGGGGGAGGGGGGGACACAACCACATCATAGAACTGGGGACCACTTTCACGGCAACATGGCCATAAACGAGTGTGTTGGAATTTCATCAATATGACATCATTCCCGATGTGACATCGGAGAGCCCACCCTCCGTTTCCCCTCCATCTCTGCCTCACACTCGCCTCCTTTCCTCTTAAAGAGATGATGAAGTTACCCGTGCAGCACAGAAGGATCATAAAAACCTGTATCCCTTAAGCTGAATTCAGCCCATTGAACTGCACAAACAGCAATAACCAAAACAAAGCTAGCAGGAAACGTTTGCACACAGCATCTGTTATGATCACATAACCACGAGACAGCTGTTTAATCCCAACTGTTAACATAAGATCATTTGTGTGTTTGAAGAGCAATCCCATTTGGATTTCCCCCTTTATTTATTTATTTTCTAGCTTTTCCAAGAGAGAGGCTTTCTCAGCTGTAGGATGCAATTTGTGCTTGCTGGCTTTTTCCACTTTCACCCTTAGCTTCCGAACGAGAAGGGTGGTGTGGTTTTCTAACTATAAATACTCAGAGGGGAGAGAGGACGGCTGTGTGGTCTCCTATTTGGGAGCAGGGCACGGCCCTTTCTCGGCCTTTGGGACCTGCTTTTTGCTCCCCAGAACATTCATAAACCATTCTGGTCAGATTATGGGAAAAGGCCCTCACATGAAACGCGTCTGGTGGTCTCTGCCAAATTCTGGTTGAGCCTTGAGTTTTCTCAGCACCACCCAGGATTGGAACCAGTCCCTGTAAAGTTCAGTTCCAAAACCTAAAAACAAAGTCATTAGGCTCCCAATTGCTCTGAAAGGGTCAATGAAGGATGTCAGCAGTTTGGGTGGCCTGTCTCAATGCCCACTTTGGAAGCGTGAGCAGGACACCGAGATGGTTTATAAGGGTGAGTTTTAAGATCACACTCTTCCTTTTATTTTTTCCATTTATATCATACCTCCGTGCCTGCAGGCTCCCCAAATGCTCAGGAGAGGATACACATGCTTTGCTGCTAAATTGCAGCCAACATGTCACAGAAGTGGTCGATGTCTGTGGCAAGCCCTGCACAGCTGACCACGTCGTCTCGGGGTGAGGGGAGGCGGCCATGCAAATGTGGACCAGCACTAACCTTGAAGCTGCTTGAAATTAGCCTTACATCAATCTTTCTTCACCTCCTTCTTTAAATATTTTATCCCAGAGAATCCTCCGTCTTGATCCCAACACGATAACAACCTGTGTAACACGCGGTTTATCTTTCTGGGAAAGTGGAAAGCCCAGGTCCTTCTAAGCATCGGAAAAATGTCTTAAATGTGATTCTTAGCACAAGTTCATTTCTTGGTCATACCAACCTTGGGAATATGAGGGACTTTCACTTCTTCCTTCCTAATCTTTCCTTCCTTTGACTGATGTTTAATTTAATTTTCAGCTTTTTTGAGGCAAAACTGACAAACAAAAATTGCATTTATTTCGGGTATACAACCTGGTGTTTTGATACATGGATACATGGTGAAGCGATCACCACTATCTAACCTTTTCAGGTTTAACTTGTGAAAAAGATAAGCTATTTACATGTAACTCGCATCTTTCCAAAATGAAAGCTACCACCACAATTTTCGAACGACCTCTGAATTTCTCCTGAATGAAATAGCCTCTCTTCTTCTCTCTTTAGCTCCGCATTCACAGTTACTGCGCTCTTCTCCGTCTCTGGCCGCTCAAAGAAGTTAGAAGAGCCTAGGTGTCATTTTTCCGAGATTTAGTAAGAAAAAGAAAAATTGTCAGTTATGGCAGCAGTCAGAAGATATTGGCTATCAATGTTGGAGAAAAATTAAGGATTTAGGTCAGTCTACAGCATGATTTATTATCATACTTATATAAAATGTTTTTGCTTTTAACTTGACGTTCTTTATCACACAGAAAAGTTTGCATCCCCCTGGGGGGGTACTGTGGAGCCCACAGACTGTAAAAATCCATCTTAATGTCCAACTTCCTCTACATGGGACAAAATCACTGACATCTTTAATGGCAGAAAATCCTTTATCGACTGATTCATTTCCATGTTTTGTTTCTGCAGCTAGACGGGATATCCTGTAAGGTGGTGAAAAGGGAGGGAAATTTAGTACTATCCGTTTCTGATTTGCCATTTATTATTAATATTGTTTTTTCTACTCTTAAGATGATATTAAGATGATTTTTACATATAACAACTATTTTTGGTGATTTTTTTCTTCCTTCCCTTCCCATTCTACCCTAGTTAACAAATTACTCTTGGCAGGAATTGGAAGAGAGTTTATCTTTACTATATAAAGATGTCATATCATTTAATATTTGTTACTATTCTAAAAACCAGTTATTATGTACCCTAAGTTACTTAATAGAAGCCCTGGCTTCTTTTATGTGTTTTAGTTAAGTAGGGGACCCGCTGAGGATATGGTTTTGATTGATTTTAGAAGAAGAGGAACTGCCCAAGTGGAGAGAAAAATCCCACTGTCTGAGCAAGCACGCAAAAGTTACAAGTATCTCTTAGATTCTCATTAGTCAGCTAAAACCAGGAAATAAATATCCTACTGTTTTGTGATCACCTCCGGTTACTGTCGTAACAGGAAACACGAATGAGGGAGATGATCTGAGGAAAACTGGACTCCCAACTGGACAGTGACTGATTCACATACCACACACACCTCACCAGTACACCCACCTCCCGTGAAAAGAACCAGATAAATCTCCCGTCGCCCCAGTCACATTTGAAACTGGCCACATTTCTTCCTGAAACTTTAGCACTCAAAGTTTTAGAAAAGTATCTGTCTAATCCAGACACAGATTATTAGGCTCTGTTGCTTTTTTGCCAAGTACAAAATGCTACATTTCGAGACAGTATATGTCTTTGAACAAAGCTTGTGGATTTTCCCAATTAGGGCGCTTTACTGTTCTACAAAACATAAGCTAGATATTGGCAAGCAGCTATGCATCAAGAAACCATGATTTTACACACAAGCATCTTCGAAATGAGGACAGGTAGGAAGTTAAATGGCATGATATCATGAGTGAGGACTGAGAAATGAACCAATTCTGAATGAACCAGAGACTTCGTTTTGCAAGGCAGATCCACCCTGTGCTTATATGGTCTTCCCTTTGGTAGGATATGACTCAGAGTGGTAGTCCATTCTCAAGCCGGCCATCTTGAATGTAAGAGACAAACAAAAAACTGAGCCAACCAACTATGGAAGGTTTAGGAATATGGACAGTGTGCTGCTGGGGACACAGCTTTGCACTACCTCCGTCAGCAATCCAATCCATCCCTCGCTGACCCACGCCCTCATCTCCCTCCCTCACAAGTCTGCACTTCCTGTGTCCACCTCCTCTCTTCTTACCCTTCCATCCATCTCTTGGTTTTTCCACGGTGTGTATACTGGACCTGCGTGGCTGTGCCATTCTGGGTCCCAGCTTTGCTTTTTCTGATCTACATTACCCTTCAAGGCAAGACCAGAGGCCATAGGGAGTTCTTGTTTACCTGTTATCTACTCCTCTGATTAGTTCATATTGTACCAATTTTCCTCATGATTCTTGATAGTAAGCCCTACCTGACAACTTATTCAGCATCCTTTAATATAAGACACAGAGGATAAGATTAGAAGCACTCCTACAATTTACTTTCCATGCATCTTTTAAAAAGTTTATATTTCAGGTTAAGTCTGAAAAAAAAAACATAAGGCTTTTGCAATCTGATCTACATATTGGACTGTTGCCACTCTTTACTCTTTCCTCAGACCATCTCTTGGCCTACGACCTAACGATATGCACATGCTGTGGAGGCAAATGGAAATTCTGTCCAAGACTGGCTCACCCCCATTTGTTTTTATAAATCTGATAGGACATAACACAATACGGAGGGTACATTTCATTTTACTTGTTATAAATATTCCAGGGAAGAGTTTATACCTAGAAATAATGTGTTTTGAATTTGTTTAATGGCTTGGTTGCTTTTAGGTTTTCTTTTCTTTTTCTTTCTTTTTTTAATTAAGTAAATTGATAGAATTGATTGGTAATTTGGGCATTGAAAACAGGAAGATTCTTCTGACAATTGAATCAATGTATGTTTAATATTTTTTAAAGGCTTTTCATTGAGCAAAAAAGGTATTTTGAGAAAAATGGTCTGATTAAGCATTTTATACAATCAGAAAAGAAAACTTATGCGAGCCAATTCCTGATACCTCATTCCCTCAACCAACTGAAGTGGTAAATTGAGGCAATTATCCCAAACACCTTTCCTTAATTATAGGGATTGTCTAGGTAAGCAAGTTGTGGGCCTAAATTTTTGCAATAATTATCTTAATTTGCACTTTGTTTTGCATGTGAAGACACAGCCTTAGCATCATGGTCACTTATAATTTTGTATCCCAACTACGTAGCTAAACACACTTGAAAACAGAAATCCATCCAAAAGGTGTTTTAATACCAGTGCTAACTTGATTTTTTAAGTCTTACGTTGTTTTATTGTATTTTCCAAATTTCTCATAATGAGCTTATATTACATTTATGATTTGAAACAAATGAGCATATCAAACATTATATTGAAATAAAATGCTTGAATAAATTTACAGAGTTTCTCAATGTGTGGTCTGGGATGGGAAATTGTTGCAACCATCTTTGGAAAATACAATCTGTCACAGAGCCCTTCTGGTAATACGCGGTACCTGACCACTTCCTCTCTTTAAAAACCACACATTGGGTATTAGGAGCCTTTTAAGTTCGATATACTCAAAGATCTCATTCAAAAGTGTAGGGTTGATTTCTGTGAACGGGATGTTCACTTAAAGCAAGCTCTCTTCCTTACTCTTTCCCAGGGGACTTATTCTCTCCACCTTGGAGGCTACCCGCGCTCTCTTCCCTTTGGCCAAACTTTCATCCCTTTAATGAAACAAGAAAAATAAAAGCAAGAGGAATAGTTGCTTCAAATTGCTGCAATTAAGGCAGCACCATCTAGCTCTGTGTTGGCTCTGCTTATTTATACTGTTTAAAGCCCAAAATTAAACCTGAAAAATAAAAACCATGATCTTCATTTGGCCAATAAGTAATCAGAGCATCTTGAGCTCAAGATCACATAGCCACGAGATGCAGACATAAAATTTGAATCTAGGTCTTTCTGACTCCCAAACCTACCTCTTTCCTGCTTATATCACACAAAATTTATGATGCCATTGGAACTATGACCAGAAAGATCCCAATGGAAACCGAGAGTTTTTCTGCAGTCTCTCAAACCAATAGGACACATTCTCTTCAGTTCAATAAAGTCAACCTGGACCTTACTATTTAAAAACCAACAACAAAACCTTGAGATAGGATCAGATCAGTGAAAAATATAAACACTTAAAAAACTCTTCTCTTCCAGAACTCTCTTTGAGGTGGAGTCTTATATTGTACTTTACTGATGAGAAAAGGGAAAGGAAACTTAATTACTTATTTTTGGCCAGATATTTTACATATACTTTTTTCATATTCTTTATATATATTTTTTCATATTCTTTATACTTTTTTTCATATACTTCTCACAAGAAACCTGTGAAGTCGAGGTCGGTCCCCACTTCCGGGATAAGGTTTGGACAGGTTAGGGGCGCCTGGGTGGCGCAGTCATTAAGCATCTGCCTTCGGCTCAGGGCGTGATCCCGGCGTTATGGGATCGAGCCCCACATCAGGCTCCTCTGCTATGAGCCTGCTTCTTCCTCTCCCACTCTCCCTGCTTGTGTTCCCTCTCTTGCTGGCTGTCTCTCTCTGTCAAATAAATAAATAAATAAATAAATAAATAAATAAATCTTTAAAAAAAAAAAAAGGATTGGATAGGTTAATTAACTTACTCAAGGTCACAAACTAAGAAACCTCAGACTGGGATTCCAATCCAAGTCCTTCGAACTCCAAAATCCATGCCTTTATTCTCTGTACCATAGAGTTTCTCAGTGTAGCACTAGTGATAGTTTGGGCTGGGTAATTCTTTGTTGAATGGGTGCTTCTGGAAAGGTGGGGGACTGTCTGAGGATTGTTGAGTACTTACACACCAGATGCCATTAACACCTCCTCACCAAAACATGACAACTAAAAATGTCTCTAGACATTGCCAAACGTCCCCTAGGGGGCAAAGACCATCCTATGTGAGGACCATTGTTCAAGTATTTACCCATATCCAAACTGATCCATGAAGAGAAAACTAGTTAAGTGGGCTGGTCATTGAAATAAATTATATGATTTTTGTCTTGTCATTGTTCTCAGAGTTGTAGATTCTGACCAATAAAAACCGGAATTTTAAGAAAAGACAACAGGCTCCTCAGTTAACAGTTACACCTGCATTTCTCCTAGAAATGAGAAAAATGAGAAAAATATTAGCTAGAAGATTTCTGATGAGTTTGGTCAAATAGGACAGGATTTTGTGAAAATTCAGAATTTTCTTCTAGTTATCCAGCCACAATGAGGGAAGGGTTTTTCCTATTTGTCTGACTCGATCATAAAGCACTGAGTAAAGGCAGTCTTCAGAGAGATTTTGAAATATACTTCCCACTGCTGGGTTGATAAGTGGACCACAGAAAAGCTGCAACAGTCAAGCTACAAAAATATCACAAGCCTAAGGAAATGGCCAATATTCAAGAAGACTCATCTCTCACAATATGGTAAGTGGCTGCAATCTACCACAGATGGGATTGATGTTTCTAAAGACAGAGAAATGACGAACCGCTAAGGGGGAAGAAAACCAGGGCAAATAAAACATGGTCTTCAGAGCTTCGGAAGAGAGCATCTGTCCTCCTCAGGTTACGCCCAGTTGCCCAAATGGTACCTGCACCCTCCTCTGCCAGCCCAAGTGGGCCCAAACAGCTGCCTTTATCTTGGCAAAGACTTGAAAGTGTCTGCTCTGCCCGTGTGGTCCTGAAGCATTTCATAGCTCTGTGTGGCTGGACATGTCCGTATCAGGCAAGGCTCTGACAATAAACAGCCATTCAAGTTCCCCCTGTGACCTGATCCCATCAACACTCCGATACTGGCAAGACGCCATAAATACTGTTCACTCATTTTGTAGCATGGAATAAAAGGTCTTTACAGGAAGTTATTATCAACGATCTGTAAAGGAAGGGGTCAGAGCTTTGCTTCCTCCCCCAGCCATGGGAGTCACCCCAGCCAGGCTGGAACAGGTAAAGGAGTGTGCAAAGAGGAAGCCCTACCCAGCCTGGGGGGCCCTGGGGTTTGCCCCTGTTCCATGACCAAGATGTCTCTATAGTTACCAGGTCCTGTAGAATGTATACATGCAGGAGACCCAAGGGAAGGGGACAGAGCAGAGAGAAAAATGCTCACCTGCAGAGAAATGCCACGCAGTGTCCTTCAAACCCGGAACTGAAAATTCCCCAAAGCCTTCCCCACCGGAGGGCAGGCGGCTTCCCCTACCCCGGGAACTGCCCAGCTGTGCTCCCTCGCCCCCCCGCCCTGAGCACCAAGACTCTCCTTCTGGAAACTTGCTTGCTGAAGAAAAGTTAACTTGGCACTCGTCTTAAGTATTGACTATCTGTCTTGAGGGTGAGGGCTGTAAATTCTCTCTCCTAAGATCCAAGTCGATTTGTTATCAAATCAGGCATTGAGAAGCTGATTCATTGCTATTCAGCGCTATGCTGATTTATATGCGGAATGTAAAACAGATGCGTTATGTGATACATATTTATGGTGAGTGCTGTTCTAGGAAGATTTATTACGGATTCCTTTGTCGGGGTTTGCATGAGCAGAGCCATGATGACTTGTATTTCCTCTCAGCTGCCAATGCCAAACTCATTAAAAAGAGGTGTGACTATTAATATACATTGTAATACTGACAGGCTCTAATTTATAACACCCTGGCTGGTTGGAGTATTCTCCTGACTTGAGAGGTGGTTTCTGCATTTCCTTCTCTGTAGCTAAATGGTACAAATAGAGATGTATATTCTCTCTCCCCCCCTCTCCCTTCTGTCCCCTTCCTTCTCTCTCTCTCTTTCCCTTGCTCTCTCTCCCACTCTCCCTCTCCCATCTCTTTGTCTTTGCCAGTCATCTACGTCAAGTTATAATCTGCTGAAAAAAGCCAAATTCTAGGATGATTTTTTTTTTCCCCTTCCTCCCAGGTCAAATATGCCAAGCAGCGTGGAGCTGTGCTTAATGCCCTGTAAACACATGTTATTCTCCGCGCTGGCATGCTGTCTCCCTAGGCCGCATCAGCAAGGAGCTCATTTGGAGCAGGCCACATCAAGCATTCTTGGCAGTGGCCATGTCCGATAGGAGGCTCCAGAGTTGAAGAACATATGCTACTCTGTGCATGGGAATCGGAGATCCACGGCCCACTGGACAGCATCAGGGAGAGACACGTGACTAATAACTGCACCGGAGCAGATGGGGGCCGTTAGGTGAAGAAGGAAGCAAAATGCTGTGTTACCTGGAAGAGCCTGGCAAGAGAGCGGGCCTGATGAGAACTCTGCACCTGGGAAACAATCCGACGGGTGGGCTTGGATGGTATTAGAGTAATGACAGAAGACAGGCAGGCCCTGGGAAAATAGCTTTTTACTCCATCCTAAATTTGCGATAAACTAGTTCCTAGAGAGAGAAAACGGTGAGGGTAGCAAAAGTTTTTATCCGGGTGTCAGGAGCCCCTGAAAAGCACCTCAGAGAGATGATTCGGAAAGTCATCGTATATAAATGTGTTTTTCATGATTCCATGAAAGGGTGTTTTGGCTAAAATCGATTTCTGTTGAATATTAAAAAGCTGCGCTGACAGAAGTAAGACAAGTATGCCGCCATCTTTCCCTGCTCCCTGAGGCCGGAGAGGCACCCAAAGACTGAGGGATCGAGAGAAAGAATATTTGAATGAAATATACCAGAAACAGAGTAATGCAAAAATTCACCATGACCAAAAAGTAAAAATTAAGAAAAAAGACAAGACTTATTACTGAGCTTCCTTTTGCCTGGGGCTCCCATGTGGCTGGTGGGAATCACCCTTACCCATCTCGTCTTCACTGAAAAGGTCAACAGCCCTCACTTACCTGCTCTAATTTCAGTCAAGGAGAGGAAAACAACCTCCCTAAATTTTTTGGTGGCCTTTCCATGTAAGCACAGCATCTTTTTCTCGTAGGAACCACCACATTCAATGGTGGATGACGAGGAGGGTGGAATGACCTCAAACCCAGGCCACCCTTTCTGACTCATCTTTTAAAATCCCTATCGACGCATGTCACCAAAGCATTTCTAAAACCGTGCTTGTTTACTTGGGTAGCAAATTCATTAGGATTCAAGAAGATTATGATGTCTTCAGGTCCAAACAGTTCGTCTCAGCAAACGTCACCCCAGAAATCTCTCCACTTTATTTGTACCTTTAGACACGTAGTTCTCTATGGTATCCCTGGGGAAATCACTGAACTATACTGAATAACTTCAAGTAAAATACAGACATAATCTGTTCATGTGTAATCTGTATTACAAAAAGGAGTTATCAAAGTCCCATTTGTTGCCCTTGGCCAGAGTCAGTAGGGACTACCATATCAGTGACACTAAGAGAGCAGTGATCATTTGGGTTGTTTTCAGGGTTGAAACTTTGCAATGAGGAGAAAGAAAGGTCTGCCATCCTGCCACACGCCACAGAATGTTCGAGGCTTCCCATTATTTAAAAAAAAAAAAATTGACATCTGAGATCTTCTAGATATGAATAATGTTCGCCTGTGTGAAGAGGAATGATTTTTCTTTTCCCCTCTAATTAAACTCCCATGACACTCAAGCTACTTTGGAGTTGGTCTTACTCAGAGAATACTTTTTTCCTCTCCTCCTCCTCTCCTCCTCCTCCCCTTCCAGTTTGTAGAGAGCTTCCCAGAACCCCACTCCAAATCTCAGAAATGTCAGCAGCCTCTTTCAAACCACATGGGGAGCTAGATAGCAGGAAGGCCAGATAAGACGTGAGTGCTTCTCTGGCCCTGTGTGGACCATGTGATTCCCTAGTGCCCTTTTCAAAGAAAGGAATTATATTGACATGGTTACAACCCAGTTGACATGCTTCCCAATAAGGAAAGCCATCTAGTTATTAATTTTTGTTTTGGACAATTCTTTTCGAGTAAAGCATTTGCCTATTACACTAAAATATATAAAGCAATACCAAGTATGAGGCTTTCAAAATACCATTGATCATTTGATATCCCTTTAGCCCTAACCATTATTTCCTAAATAAATTATGACATTATGGAGTTTGAATTCCAACCCATACACCTTTCCAAACCAGGTGCTAAACCTGCAGACCCAGTCTGCAAAGGGAAGGGGATCCGAAGGCTAGCCAGATACAACCCGGTGGCGAAAGGGCTCAGGAGAATGTGTGGCTGTGACTAGAAATCAAATATGGGTAAAGAGAAAACCTCTCTCTTTGTCCAGAGGAGTGATCACATGTTGACAGCTGGAATTTACATGGCTCCTTATTCAATAAACTAGCTCCTTCCCTGCATTCCAACATCAGCCGCACAATAGTGGCACAGAAGCAAACTGACACATTACACACGGTCCAGCTGGCCCGTCCACTCTCCACGGACCCCTCCTCCCCCTCCTCTTCATCTCCCTCCCACGTGAGTGCTCACTAAATACACACTCTTGGACGGTACCTATATTAAGGGTGCTCGATTTCCTGTCCTTTCACACGCTTACCAGCACGCAGGATAGTAACTCTACATTAAAGATGAAAAACAAACAGAGAAAACAAAACCAGGACAGGATAAAATCCCAAATAAACCCCTTCTACTTTGTTGTCAGCCCACCCTGCCCCCCCCCGAAAAGATCTGTCTGTGATCAACATTTGCCATATCAAAAATCTTGACATCTAAACCCTTTCTTTACTTTGGGTGCAAGTGGCTCTCTTTGTGAACTTGAACATAAAGAGAATGTGACCTGTGGAGTAACTAGGGTTATAATTAGTGAGATTGGTTTTATTGACCGTTGTATGAAAATAGTCATCTGAAAGGGAAAAAAAAGGTAACATTCCACCAATATCGGATAATATGCAAAGCTTTTTTTGAGCGTATATATTTTCTCCATAATTTTGCCAACGCCATACACTCCTTGGTTAAGAGCTCCCATTAAGAACCCCAGGATTTTTTTCCAGAAGGAATGCTGTAGTGGGAGCAATGTCTGTTTATAGCAGTGTGTATATTGTTTAGCAAAGCACGGCAATGCCCGTAAAACGTGGGTGAAATGATCCTGTAGCTTGTAAAAGAGCTCATTCCTTACAGAAGTTTTCTTGTTTAAAATATAGACCTTACTTATTATGAAGAAACTCATTAGTACTTCCACAATACACTATGTCCTTAAAATATGGGAGAGTGAGAGGAAAAAAAAAAAAAAAGCTTTATGTATTATGAAGCAGTCATTAAACTTTAATCTCTACCACTAGGGGGCAGAATGAAGTTCTTTTCTAAACTGACTGCTAGGCAATCAACCATCACATCATTGAAACATTGAAGGCACTTCAAAAAGACTCAGATGTTTAACTATTGTGCTAGTGATCATACATTCATATTGGGCTGCAGGCCAAAAGAGAGAAGAAAAAAAAAAGCCAAAGATTTGCAGCTGAAAAAGCTATAAAGTGGTGAATTTTACCTTAAAGCAAAACTATCTTCAGTGACAAATTTCAAAGGCCATATGTATGCGATTTTCATGAAAAGCAGACGACCCTAAATTTCTTTGTTTAACTGGAAGCGATCTTCCTCACAGAACAAGCAGGTTCTTTTCCTGCCGTTCCCCCTTGTTTATTGTGCTGTTAGAAATTTCACTTTCTAGTACCACAATCAGGATTCTAGAAATGCTGTTTAATGCCGGTGGGCATTTCATTAACACTGCCCCCTCCAGCATCTTCAAGGCTATCACCTCAGGCGCAAAATTATCCATGGAGAACGTTTAGAATATTCTGATAAAATTGTGTAGTGTCCCCCCCCCTTTTTTTTAAATTAAAGCCTCCAACCCAAACTTTATTCTATGGTAACAGCTCCATGTTCACAATCTAACTTTGCCAAGACAGGACATTAGGATTTTCTTCCCCATGTGGTCAAAACACTAAAAGTGATGATTCAGTAGGATTCTGAACATTGTGTCTCCTAAGAACAGAGTTTCAATTCATGGGACCTGCTCAGAGCATTTGGCTTTTAGACGTGATAGCCAGATATTTCTCAGATACTTTAGAATATTAACACACCGAGACACAACCCGTGGCAGGTTTTCTA
Organism: Ailuropoda melanoleuca; assembly: GCF_002007445.2. NCBI lineage: Eukaryota > Metazoa > Chordata > Mammalia > Carnivora > Ursidae > Ailuropoda > Ailuropoda melanoleuca. The sequence continues at coordinate 13,392,794 of NC_048226.1, read as the reverse complement.
AGCTAATAAACCAACATTCGGGGTCGTTTGCAGGGTCCACCTGTCAGCTGGACATTCAGAGAATTTGCAAATTCAAATTCCGATCAATTCTGTTGTTCTAAATACAGGCAAATTGAGCTCGGTTCCCATTTTCACTAAATTGCGCAGTCCCAGGAAAGCTGGAAAAGTCCCAAGTGAAGTGTTGAGCTGGGCATCTCCCCTGCCCCCACCTTGTTTTCAAAGCACAAGCCAGTTTTGCAAATAGAGACAGAGCTGAAAGGAGTCACATCTTCCTTTTCACATCAGGAGTGTTACTTGATACGTATCAATATTTCCTGTCAGCTCCAACAAAACAAAATCTCGGGCCTTATGGTATCCTGAGATGGCTAAATATCGTTTGCTTAAGTCAGCGTGTTCCAGACCTTTTATGTAGCCTGACAGTTGATTGGGAGAAGGCCCACTAACTTTCTTAAAATGTGCAGTCATCCGTTTGGCGGCCGGCTCCGGGGGTTCCACATGAAATCCTCTTTAGATAAATTCATACTTGCTCAGGGTGATTAGCTTTCCAGCTTGGTTGGCTCACTTGTCTTTAAAGGCAGGACATTCGTGATCAATGTGGGGTTGAGTTGAGGGCTGTCCTCTATCCTCTATTGACTATCTCTGCTGTGTCTCCAAAGCTGGTGATGGGAGATGCAACCAAAGATGGAGGAAAAAAAAAAAAGGAAGAGAAAAAAAAGAAAAGAAAAGAACAGAACAGAAAAGAAAAGAAGGAAGAGAAAAGAAAAGAAACTTTTTTCCCCCCCGGCAAACATGACAGGCTGAAGTTGACAACCTAATCCTTCAGGCTTGTCTTACTTACTGAAAGGCTCAAGTCATGTCAAAGAAACCATCTGATAACAGTCTTCATGCCAAACCTAACAGCTTTATTGCAACAAGAAACTTTCACATTAAATTTCCATGTGTTTTCTCTCCACACTCCTTAACTTCACTGCCCACTCCCCCCTGCCGCCCCCCTTTCTTTTTTCCAAAGAAAGATAAGGCTTCCCTGCTTCAAAAACCAAATAGAAACTGTACAGAGGGCCAGCTGGGGATATAGTCAAATTAGTGGATTAGTATTACCTTGGGGACGTTGGAAATGAAGTTTGTTATTGGCAGTTCCTGTTTCTGTAAGAGTCGTTAATAGCGAAAATTTAAAGGGTGTTGGTCAATCAACAGAATGTTATTTTCTTAAGTGGGTTAACTGTTATTTGTCTTTCTTTCTTTTTTTCTTTTCTCTTCTTTTTTTTTACTTTGCTGCTGCTACCGGCCACCAAGTTCACCTTTAATTCTAAACCCCATCATCTTTAGACATAGAGCCAGTTTTCAGAGACACAGGGAGAACATTTTTTTTTCCTGCAAATCTAGACATGTGGACTACGAGAGGGGATGGGTGGGGTAGGAGACTCTGTCTGAGAAATTTTTGAGAAAATAGTGTCAAATTGCTAAGTGTACCAGAGTATATCATAAATATAGCCATGGCAATATACATTACGGCAGCTCATTCTCTGTGTACGCTCTGGATCTTATGGAGAGAGTGTTTTCAGTAAAATACAGACCCTTCTGTGCTTTACACTTTGTGACATTCTTGCTGGGACGGTTTTACATTTTGAAACGAAAGGATTCATTTAAGAATTTTCAAGTCCATGGGGTTTTTTTTGTTGTGATTGCTGTTGCATTTGAGCCCGGTCTTCTCCAAATTCTGAAACTAGTTTAAACAAAAACAACAACAACAACAAAGACAACAACCTTGCAAGGAACTCAGAGTAAATAAACAGTCTTTCTCTGTTATGTAAAATATTTCCCTAAGGTAAGTTACTTTCCCAAGGGAATTACAGTATATGTCAATGTTGAATAGTAGGTGTTTTCTACCAGTCTGATTGATGTTTAGGAAAAAAACAGATTCTTGAAAATTAGCTTATTGTATAATTATGTGTCTGATGGAACAGCAAAGTGTCTTAGCTAAAAGTCTCTTTAAAAAAAAAGATTTTATTCCATCCTTCCAAAGGTTTGATGATTTAATGGTGCTAGCCCCAGGATCTGCATTACTGGTCAGGTGGCTGGATTGATTGGGGGCAGGCAGGGACAGAGATTTCCACCTAAACAAACTCTCGCCAAGGGCTGATCAGCTGGTCCCCTGGCTTGCAAATATGTGAGCCCCCAATATGGTACTTTTCAGTAAGATCTCTCACAGTATTTTCCTTGGCTATTTTTGAACACTGTATTCACGAGTTCCATCACATCTCTAATAAACCCTACACTGTGAGCCACAGAACCTTCCCAGATATTCTGCCGAGTTTCTTGTATTTTCCACATTTCTATATTTGAAACAAATTCCCTACCCACCCGCCCCCTCGTTGAATTTGGGGAAACACAAATAACTCACAAGCTTTGCACTGAAATGAGTTTGTTTTGCTTTCTTGCCTAGTATTGCTTTTGAAATTGTTCAGAAGTAAAGAAAAGAGAAAGCTGCTCATTTTCGCTTTAAACATGAGCTACAGGCATGCTGTCTTCCTTTCCGTTCATTCTAGGTTTCATTTCACCCCAAATCAAGGCACTCTGTGCTTTTTAATAAAGGGTTTTATAATGTTATCATATCTGAAATAAACTCACATATATGTGAAATAAACCTGTACATGATATAAACCTGGACCTATATCATAGAGATAGATTTCATATGTTTATTTGTAGAATATACTTATTGCACACCAGATAAAAAAATAAACCCATTATAAAAAGAACGCCAAGTATGTGAAATCTGAGAATTCTGACATGGGGTGGGGGTGTTCTGCTCTGTCCATTTCACAGATGGGTAAATTGAGTAAGCTGAGAGCTTGGTTAGAAGATTTCCCATGGGGTGTTCAAGTTAGCAGACTGGGAGCTCCCCCCCTCCACATCAGGAAACTTACATAAGTACCACCATTCCCAGGAAACATATCCAAGCTGTTTCATCCAAGGTGCATGGGGGAGGGAGGGGCCAGGAAAGAAACATGCACACCAACTATGGGGGCATCTCCTCTTGAGGGGCATCTGGGAGGAAAGAGCCGCAGGCAGGTATGCTCCTGTTTTGAACAGAAACCCCGCGCTGGAGCTCAGAACTTGCAGGGTGCTCTGAAGCAGCAAGACGGATTATTTCAGCTCTCTCCCTGCTTGGAAAGTGTGTTTGCAAGAGCACCCTCATAGATGCAGTAATAAACATCTCCAGCTGCAAGAGCTCTGCTCAACAAGCCTGGGCAAGGCTGTTCGAATTCCTTTCATGTGACCATCTTAGATTCCCCCTGCAAGAAATGAGTCCGGGAGCCCTGCAAATGTCCCCCAGCCCCGGCGCAGGCAGCCCTGCGCGTCCCCAGGAACACACGCCCTCCCCCACCCTGCCTCTCCACTTTTGTTTTATTTACGAATATGTTGCCAGAATTCCAATGAGTTATCTATTCTGTGGCCCCGTCATTTTCCCACCGAGGCCTTGTCGCCGGCTGACTCAGGGTCCAGTCGCAACAGTGAGAAGAAAAGAGGACAGCGAAAGAATTCTTTTCAACTTTTTTTTATGTTTCACTCATTTCTCCCTCTGTCTCCCCCCAGGCCTCCTCCCCTCCTCCGCGGCTCCCTCCCTCCCCCAGCCTCCTCTTCTCTCCCCTTACCCCCTTTATGTTACACGGATCGCTCAAATGGAAGCGCAGGAGGGTCCTATAGGGAATGCACAGGATCCCTGGGAGAAAAAAGCCCCCAACAAGCTATACACCAGATGTATAACGTTATATGGTCAAACTGGCAAACACAAAAGCGAAAAAACAAAAGGCGTGAATTAGGGAGAGGCATTCAAAAGCGTGTTTTCAAAACAGCCCGGCCAAGAGCCTGGATCCCCCTCCAGAGACTAAATGCTTGAAAGAAAAGGTGCTAAAGAAAGAAAGGAAAAGAAAAAAAAGCCCATTTTTTCTAATTAGCTGAGGCCTAACAGGCACTGAATTTCGCAACTAGTTTTCGTCAAGGGGGTTGTGGTTTGTGAAACTGAAAAATATGCTTTTGAAACCTGGATGGAGCCAGTCCCCAGACCAAAGCTCCACTCAGTCCTAGGGCCTTTTTTTTTTTTTTTTCTCTACTCCTCACTTTTTGGGTTCTGCCTTGCTTCCCTGGTCGATCCCCTTTTCATACCCTTCCCCCCAAGTACAAATATTATTTAGGTTTCGAAAGAGAACAGGAGGGAAGGCCACAATGGTCCTCCCCGCCCCTTCTTTCTGTCTCCTTGCAGGGCACTTTCCAGGCCTGCAACAGTCCGGAGTTGCTATGAATCTCATTCCAAAGCACCGGGCGCCCAGAAACCCAAAAGGGGAAGAAAAGGTGTCACTGCAGACTGAGGGTGCGTGTGTGTGTGTGTGTGTGTGTGTGCGCGCCTGTGTTTTCTGTAAATGCCAGGATGAAGATGAAAACTGTCCACCACTGTCAGTTTGGGTATTTGGAGGATGATTTCTCACCGTGAGGTTTTTCAAATGCAACAAAGCAGTGTTTTCCAGGCTGTAAGGTGCATTCCCCAGCAAACCCCTTTGTTTCCTGTGCCCTGACAAAAGACACACACGATGTGAATTTAAAAAAAAAAAAATTTAAAGTGAACAAAACCGGTGTCATGGCTGGAGACTTATTGGTCTTCTGGTGCCTGACAAATTATGAACTTGCATTCTTCAATGCCATTTCTAATAAGAAAACGAAAGAGAATTCTGGGCTAAGGGTTGGTGGGTAGCCTGCGTTTGGGAGGGAGGCAACTTTAATTGCCGAGCTTGTCTGGCTTGGATGCCTGTGGTCCTGCGTGGTGTGTTTTAGTAACAAATGCTTGTTCTAATGAATTAGCCTTATTAGGGGCTCCTCATATTCTTTCATAAAGAGCAGAGCTATTCTGAACTTCTGAATGCAACAGTCTTTTGATATTCTCACCCTGAAAGCTGGATGTGGGATTGTACATCCAGGGACTTCCTATCCTTATACTTCCAGTAAGTCTCATATTTTTTCAGGGCAGAAGAGTGAGCAGCAGAAGGGGCGATACTGAGCTTGCAGGTACCAGCCATGCCCGAACCAGACCCAGGGCCATCCAGGACGCTTACAAAAATTCTGATGCTGAAAATGTATTTGCGTGCACAGCCGAACAGTCAGGAGTTTTGTACAGTCACCTCCTGGCACATTCTTGTGATAAACTCGGTGGCATTGGATAAAACAGATTCATTAACTTTGATTAACCTTCTTTAACTAGAGTTAAAAACCTGCTGTAGGCAGCTCAGCTACCAGTGCGGCTTGAAGATACTTTATCATCTTTAAGACCCAATTACTGTTGCACTGAATAAGAATAAAACATCACAATAAAATGTGGAACAAACAGCCACTCTAACGTGCACGGCAAATAATCATTAATTTATAACAGCAACTTTCCCATTTGTATGGTTTTTCTGATGGCTGCACTTAATTCAAGTTGAATATTCTGGAATCTGATGCTGATGGGAGAAACTGCTTCTCTTGCCTCAATGACCATTGGTCTGTTTTTCTTTTTCTTTCTTCCTTTCTTTCTTTCTTTCTTTCTTTCTTTCTTTCTTTCTTTCTTTCTTTCTTCTTTCTTCTTTCTTCTTTCTCTTTCTTTCTTTCTAATAGCTTTAGTTTGAAATCTCAGAAGTCTCCTTTAAAAGTTCAAAATAAAATAGTCAGAAAAGGGGAACCGAAGTCCAGACAGGGTCTGTATAACTAGAGGTCTATGGAGACAGAAAGAATGGATCACGGTGTGATGGAACTTGAGGATTTCAGGACAATGTGTCAATAACTGAAAACAGGTCTCCTTGGTGAATTTAAATATTAAAGGAACAGGCCAGCAAAATCAGCCTGGAGATCATGAGGACAGTTCCCCATCCTTGCACCGGGGCTTTAAAGGAGCTGGAGCAAAGTCCATTTTGTGCAACTCGTGTAGAATTAGAAGCAGAAGGATAAGCCCAGCACACGACGGGTTAATTTTGGACAGGATTTGACTGAACCGGGAATAATGAACAGTGAGATACTGCAGCTTTCAGGCAAAACAGAGTAACAACAATTAAAAAAAGAGAGAGAGGGGGAATAAAGGGTGAAAACAATCTCCAGCTAAGTAACAAGAGCAGTGCAGTGTTCAAAACCGATAAACCACCAGGAACGCGGCTGTCCCTGCTGCCCGCTCTGGGCCTGGGTGCCGAAAGCATTACAACATTTGTGAGCCAACTGTTTGTGGGTTTCTTCTCATCTGCTTTGAAATATTTGGTTTTGCCGGATTTCCATAATAACCACAACCACACTCTCCCCTCCGAAAACCCCCCACGACAACAGATGTGTGTGCTAAAAGGAAATAGAGACGCTGATATAATCAGACACTAGTTAGAGTGCTTTCATACTAAATTCTCCAGCAAATTCACAACAACAAAAAAAACGCTCAACCACTGATGGAATTAATCTAAGATCCTTGATTATTTGAAGTTCTCAAAGTTTTCATTTTGCATTTTGTTTTTGAATGTATAGTGCTTTATTTATCAAACTGCAGCCTAATTTCCCCTTCAGTTTGAGTCTGTGATTGTGAAACAAATAAATTGAAACTTGAGGGCCCGTTCTCTCCAAATTTAGAGCCATTATCACTTTTAGAATGCACACTATTTGATGACACAAAAGGGGGGCATGTAGCTGGTTATTTAGCTGCTAACTCAGCACTATGTTGGTTAACACACTTCCCAAACTCCTTTTCAGGTTGTTTCATTGGGGGGTGGGAGGGTGTGAATACCATATGTAATTGGGCAACAAGAGATCTTCCAAAGATTTCAGATTTTCTCTCTTCAAGTGAGAAAACGAGAATCAAGTTTTACAGAGACTTGAAGAAAAGTAAAATGTTTTAAATACGTGCACACTTTAAAATAGGTTGAAATGGGGGATAGCAGTGATTTTTCAAATATCTTATTTAATCAATAATAGACCTCTATCATAGCTTCGGCTTCTTAGTATGTAGCCATGTGCACTTAAAGTATATTTATGGGTCCCATATAATACCAGATATTCTGGAGCATAAAAGAACATCAAATACGTTTGGCTGTTTTCGGCAGTAAATCATTTTGCTCTTTACATAATGCTGTCGCCTCTAACTATGTTTGACTTGGAATCAGTTATCTAATCCTCTTCTCTGAACAGATTCTTAGAATATGCCCACACAAGGAAACTGTAGCTGGGGAGGGAAAGTAAAATTGAGTTAAAAACAACAATAACAACAAAACTTAATGGTGAGTATCCCTTTGGCTTCTGCCTCTCCATCTTTCCAACCTCAGAAGCTGGAACCACTTAACCTCAACCTACAGGTCCACCCCAGAAATGACTCTGGAAATCATCCTGCGCCTGGACCAGGGGAATTCAGGGAGCCACAGACCAAAGTTCATTGGCCAAGCACGAAGTCCTGTTGGCCGCTGGACAAAATCTGTTCCCCATTTCTTGAAGCCAGGTCCAGGCTTCTTCCTAGGACAAGACTTTAACTCTTAGCCCAATTCCACATACTTCCTCTCGCTCAAATACAACTCGTTGTCTTGCTCTCCTAGATGGCACATGTCTTCCAAAGAACCTAGAACAAAGTTCTCTTAGATTCTGGCATGTTTTCCCATAATTCTAGTGTTGAAGACTACAGTTCCATGAGTCCGGTCATACTACCTAAATGCTATTTTGTCCCCTGTCTTCCACCTCTCCCCACGCCTGCTGCTAGAATTCCCTGAAGCCCTGGTTTGCCTTCCTGCTTCCATATCTACTGTTCAACTACCTTTGGATCTCTCTAGAGTCTGAATTTTTTTAAAGATCAGCCCCCTTCTAGATAAGCCTCTGGAACTCTGTCAGAACCCCAGGTTCTGGCCAGTTCTGCTCTGACTGGTCTCTCTCCTAACTTTTGGAGCTGGAGAGAAATCCTAGTAATCATCAGTAGGCTTCTTGACACACATCCCTTGTCCTAATTACCTTAGAATATCTTCTAGATCCTTGACCCTTTTGTGACTATCCAGTCTCCACTTTGAAAACTAGTCTTTCTGTCCACCAAAATGATGGGAATTTTGTCTCCAGCCTTCTAGTAAAATTCCAATAATACCAGCTCTGTAGAAAAACGTTATCATCTGTGAACCCAAACAAGAAGCACCAATAAACTTTAAACAACTTTAGTAGCTACTTGCAGAAGTTAATGAGAGACATTGGTAAGCTGGCTAATTTCAAAAGGAGGCAGCCACCTAAATCCAAGAGATGAGGATCATCAAGGTGTGGGGAGAAGACTTGCCTTAAGACTCCTCGGTGTAATCAAGGAAATAAGACTCACTGTACGTGCCCTGTGAAACAGACCATGGTGGGTTTCTAATTCATTGCTCCTCGTTCCTAACATGGAACAGACTTGAAGCTTAAATAGCAAATGAATACCTTATAGGACCCACCAAGATGGTGGCAGTTTCCACCAGGCAGAATAATTGTCTCCTAATCATCGTCCTTTGACACATATCCAGGTGTCAGCTTGGATAACTAACAGCTGAGTAACACCAGGAAAAGTTATCTGTACAGACTGAACGTCACCTTGCAAATGTCCATCCTAGAACTTTGAAACCAATGGTCCTCAAGCTTGACTGCAGCGAGAACCACTTGTGAGACTTCAACAAAAACCAAAAACACATGGATGCCCAAGTCCACTCAGTAAAGATTGGGTTCAATCGGTCTGGGGTTGGGGTGGACATGGCTGTTTGATTTGGAGAGGTTCAGGGATTATTTACAGTCCCACAAAGTTGAGAGCACTACTTGACAACTTCCTCACAGCCAGAAGCCATCACAGCCATTGCTCAGCTGGGCAGTGTGAAACCCAAGAAGATCGTTTACTTTCACTACTGCCCAAACTCAGGTTTCTGTGCTTTGAAGACCAGCACTTTCTTCTCCAGCCAATGACAGATGATGTCACAATCTCGCCTACCTACACACACCCTTCTCTAAGGAACTACACTGTATAATTAAGGCAAGAGTACAAGTTTGTGGGCCTTCAAGGCAAAGGACCCCTTCCTTAAGTCCCAACTAACACTTGCCTAACCACCTCCCTGATTTATCCAAACCTGGCTCTTTCTGTGCTCACCAGCCTGACGTATTCATGAAAAGGATTGCAACCCATCCTGCCTGTTCTGCTATGGTATCTGTCTGCTTCTAGTCCCTGAGAAGCTGCTGACAGATTCTGCCTTGACTACTGCTCGTGACTACACCCAGAACTGGAGTTTAGGAAAAGCCTTAGTTAGCTTCAAGCTCCCGAAACTGCTTCCTATGCCAGGATCCTCATATTTTCTTTGCCAATTACAACACCCCTTGGGGATGGACCAGCTTTTCTTTCTTTCCTGCTACCAGATTCAGGGAGAGTCTGTTGGCACCCTGACTTCTAGGTCCCGAGAAGCCAGGAAGCCAAGAAAGGGCTTATTATTCACTAGTGAGCCAGAGGAATGGAAGTGAAATCCCCCAAGAACTAACAAATATTACACTAATTAGTTCTTGACCGCCCCCACCCCTCCCCCAATGCCCTTCTTCACCGATGTGAGGTGCTGCACAGCAGGAGGCTCGCTGAGATTATAGGTTTGTAAGAACCATGCGTACTTAGAAATTCATGTGCTCTAATACTGGCATGGCACACTGTGGGTTAGGTAACACCTTCAGACACATTATCTCATTTAATCTTCTGGGAAAGTGGTGACTCACGTATATAAACGTAAAGGCGCCAGCAAAACATGGCAGTGTTGTTGAGAGGATTAAATCAGGCGACTCTCGGTGAAGTACCTCCCGATACTCTGTAGATTATCTTTCATTTCTCCCCGGAATGTGTCCATTGCTTATATAATGCTAATAATCGGTACAAGGTAGTTGCCACGTTTTGTTTTGTTTTTCCCCCTCTCTCTTGGTATAAATAGTGCATGAAGCAGTAAGATTGGCCGGGTGACTCTGAAGGTCTCTCCTGGGTCTTTGTGAGGCTTGTCAGTTACCTAACTAAATTTACAAGTTTCTAAATTATTCTTTCCCTGGGAGACTGCATATTTTCAAGTGCATCGTTGGTTGAAAAGTGAACAAACTGACTGTAATTTGATGTTAGACCTCAGGACGGTGTCGTATGAAAGGACTCCTCCCTGATGTTTCAAGTTCTCCGGTGGTTGTCTCGAGCAGACGCACCACCAGGGCTATAGTCCTGGGTGTAAATATTGTACTATTAAGGTAACCTATGGCCTGCTGTTATTTTGTTTTCTGCAACTGCATATGAAATGAGCATGAGTTCATTAAGTTTTCCATAATTCCCTCCTCTTGATGACTCTCTTACAAAAATGAAGAACAGAACTTGGGACCTGCTAACCAGAACTATGAAAATCATAACTGCTTACCATGTTTGGAAAAGTGCTCATGAGCAATATATGAACAAATCCAATAGGAGGGAAAGTCAATACCATCCACGGTGTCATCTAGGGATCACATCACAAAGATACATCCGCAGTCCTGCCACCAAATATGAGGTTTCACTTGTGATCAGATCATTTCCAAGAATGATTAACTTAATATTGTAGGAAAGCCTGACTCTCACCTACACAAAGAAACAACCAAAAAGAACAACCAACTCTGTGAGTAGGATAACGTATATCTGATTTTTATGCTCAAAATGGAGGCAATCAGTACTATTGGTCTGAATAGTCCATTCATGCCTGTAATTAATAGGTAAGCAGCAACCACCACGTGCCCTGTATGCTTCTAGGCACTGTGGACACAACAGTGAATGAAACAGTAAATATTCCTGCTCTTCAAGGATATGAATTTCTAAATGGAACCGTTGGGTCCCTCTCTTTATCCCCTGGAGCTGGTGAAATTTCCCAAGAAATCAGGTAGATGAAAAAAGTGAGTCATGACTTTCTGAGAGAATTCAAATCCTTGGTGCCCTTGATGTTTTAGAAAAAGGATAGTGAAAATGAAGCAGATGATAGATTTGCACCTTGGCAATCCCATTGCCACCACTGACGGTCACCCCTGGAATGTGCTTATAGCGGCGGCTGTACACAGGGGACAGAGGCGGATCTGGCCCTGGGGACATTCAGATACATGGTGGAGAAAGTCGTAAGAGCCCTGCTTGCTTGGCGCTTATGGAGAAACGTCAAGGTTAGAAAAAGTCAACTTCTATTAATTCCCTCATTCTTTCATCCCATTGCCCACGTTTTTATGAAATTATACTTAACATTGTGTCTTTGCTTAAAATAAAGGACTTGTTTTTGTTTATTTTTTTTAATAAGCCTAGCTTTGATCCCGTCAATAAAAGTGTACCACAGAAGAGATAAAAGTAAGTGTCCGAAGGTATGGTATGTTTCTCAGACTCTTGAAGGGACTTGAATTAGATTCAAGAAGGCAATGTACTCTTTCTTGTCCTGATATAAACCAACAAATAAACAATTTCTAAAAGCCCAGTTCTACAGACGTAAGACATCTGGACACTTTAAAAAGAATCCACATTCTTGGCAGTGAGTCCAAACTCAGGATCCAAATCTTCTGAAGTTCACACATCACCATTGTGACAAAATGCTATTTTGTCATGATGTGTCTCCTTCCTATCATGTTAACATTGCCCGTCCTGCAGAACATCTCTTTAAAAAGTTGACGATCTAAGGGGAAATTCGTTCTATCCCATAAGGCCCTGGAATGTGATCCTATTTGTTCATTATGCACAGAAGGTACTTTATGTAATAGGCAGCTCATGATGAGAATGTTTGAAAAGGTCATTGGCTTAGTTCAAATAAACAAAACACATTCTCCATAACATTCTGGCACGATAGTCAGAGATTTAGAGCAGTGAGAAGACCAGGGAGTATAATGAAAAAATCAGAGGCCAGCCCAGTTAGGTTTAGGGTGAGACTATTTTTAGTATACTGAAAAATTGCTGGAAACGAGGGAGTGGTGTGTAAAATAAAACAAATAAAACTGACCGTGATGTCCAGTTCTCAAATAGGGAGTGGTTAATTATTTTAAATGAGCATCACCTTAAGTCAACTGCACCCTTTTCGGGTCTAATTGGTAGAACTTATTGTCATCTGGGAGCTCGGTCTGACTTTTCTCCAGGCAAAGCTGTCCGTCACTTCAGACTTTACAGTAATGGAGAGAGGCTCCTTATCCTTTCGAGAAATTTCCAAAAGCCTTATACTGAGAAAACAAAAGCTGTTTCAACCCATTTTAAGAGGTTTTCTTATTTAAAAAGTCCTTAAAACTGTATTCAATAGATGGGTAGGGTTTTTAAATTTTATTTTTGAAAGACCTACTATGTGCTGGGCTCTTTACACACATACTTTCTTAAAAAAAAAAAAAAAGAAGCAGCAGCCCCCGCAACTATCCTCAATCTATACTTGATAGAGTATCTACTACTCTATTTATAGGACAAATTGAAATGCTGGGTTAAAGAACTCTCCCAAAGTCTCCTATGGCAAAATCAGAATTGAGCTCCCAAACAGCCTTTTTTCCCAAAGCTCTGAATTGTGACCGTCCAAACGGTTCTTAATAATGAATAAAAGCCAGGCATCCTGAGATGCCCCCAGAAGAATTTCAGGCCTTGTAACTGACAACCGACTGAATGGTGACATTAAATTATTTTTCAAGTATGGCTTCACTAGGTGCTGAGTTCATGGACTCTGGAAAGAAATCAGGTGTGAAAGGAAATAACTGAGCATGTTTGCAGTGGGCTTGAGTAAAGAGCACCTTGAAAAGCCGACGGTCTTCCGAGGCCCACTGCTAGATTTATGGGGGGAGGTCTTGCCTGATGAACTTGTGAAAGTTCCCTGCAGATATTATAGCACGCTCGGCCAGGAAACACACCGCTTCCGCACCCAGCCAAAGGAAAGCACTTGATAAGACTTCATAGCAAAGTGCACAGCTCGCTGTAAGAAGGCTATCCATGGAGAGCCTTGGAGTCCAAACTAGGGTTCAGAAGGAGGCACCGAGAGATGTCTTCTCCGACGGGAAAGAAGCTTCCAGATGAGCAGCTCAGGGGCCCTCTTTCCAGAGTTCTCCTATTTACATTAGTCATCAGCGACTTGTCATGACCACAAAAATGACAAAATGAAGATCCCAAGGGTAAGGATAATGAACAGCAGTGACATTAGAAGCTCAAGTGCCCCTGTGCTTATGGTTTTGACAGGGCTGTCGCAAATGGTACTGTGGGCGTGGAGTGGGTCACAACTTCCATTGGGGATGCATGAAGGTTACTCAAATGCTTGTGGCCATCTAGTGGGAGGGGGGCAAGAAGAGAAAAGAAAAAAACAAGCAAACAAACATAAAAATCTTTCCAGAATTCTACTGATTCTAGACTACACAAAAAATCAAGGAAAATGCTAATGGACGTGTTTTAAAAGAGTAAGTACTGTTTTTTTCTAGCCTATCAATAAGGTAGTAAAGAGAAATAATTTTAACTTATAAATAGTGAATGTTGACCTATGTCGTGTTGATTGGTCTTAACTGAAGATTTTGCCCACATAATATGTTGGAGTAAAGCAAGCAAATAAACAAATAACAGCAATGAAGATAAAAAAAAAAAAAAAAGGAAACCAGAAACACACACACACCCCCAAGTGAGATAATACTGAAAGTTTGGGGAAAACATAATTATGGTTATCAAAAAAGTGTTAGTGTGGTTGCCTATTAATTTCAGAATATAAAGTTGATCTCGTGTGTTGAACAACTTATAGCTTATATTTTAAGTCTTCTGACATAATCACAACTTGAAACACGCTCGACAGTGTGTAAGATACACATGACATTGATGAGATCATACACACATATAGTCATACATATGTATGTATAGTCATATACAAACATATCTACATGTTTATATTGATGATGCAATTTTTAAAATGTTGTCACATCTCTTGTCCCAAGTGATCCTCCCATAAAAAAACATGCAATGCTTCTTCTCTAACTCCCATGGCCAGATTTTGAAAATATCCTCTTGCCAGAATGCTTAGTTTGTACCTCTATTCTTGGCAGACTCCTGAATGAATCATATGCATGCCACTCTCCCACTTGAGGAATGCCTAGAGGAGACAAACTGTGTTCTCACCATATTTGTTTCTTTGGCTCATACCTACTACATACAGACTCCCGGGTTCCACTAGAGAGGTCCCAAGACAGTGGGGTTGCAGTGAAAGCACATGAGGATTCATAAGCATCTTGCAATACGGGTGCGCCCAAGATCTAGCCTGGCATCTGGGCAATGCTGTGCAGTCTGCTCCCTCCCCTGTGTCCTGAGCATCATGTGCCTCATGGGAACCCTTGCGGGGTTTGTTGAAGGACTGCGTCCATAAGGCACTCCATATGGCAATGAAGAGATGGTGGATTCAGAACTTGAACCAAAGTCTGTGTGTTTTCGATGCTGGGGAAATAAACCCTTCCCTTTACTCAGTGACGATTTCCCATCTTCCCTCGATTCCTGTGCACAGGCGTTTGAATTGGGAGTGGGGTAGGGTGGAGGGGCGCAAAAACAATTAAACTGTGTGACTCTGCCTTGGCATTTTTTCCTCTCATCAACCTTTTTCTTTTCTTTTCTTTTCTTTTTTTTTTTAAGCCTGAATGATGTTGCCCAAAAGAAATACATTAAATTCAATCCCTACGTACCAATGTTCACCCACTGTGTGCAAGGACCAGGTGCACTTAGTCGGACAAAAAGGAGTAGCTATTAGAAACCATTCTACCTGTTTATTGGTTGCAGTTATAAGTATGTCATAGTTCCTGAGCTGCTTCTGCTTTAAATAAAACCATAACGATATGGAAAGAGTAATGAGCTCCAAGGTTAGGGCACATGTTTCCAAACTTGGGACAAGTGGAAGCCAAGATGAGGTTATCTTCATACACCTTTCATAGCTGATTAGTCCTTCTGTCCTTGAGAACCACTGAAATTTTGTCTGTGATTTACATGATAGAAAGTGTTATATTGCACATATTAACCATGTCAGCTAATTCATGTCAAACCAAAAAGATTTCAGTTGACTTGACTTGTCGCAGTTCATTTTCACCATCAAGACAAAGAGTATGGACTTGGAGGTGCCATCCCCACTACCGCCCCGATGACACAACATCCACATTTTCCAGAAAATCAGGCTACCTATATTTTTCAGTCTTGCTCCATTTCATCTCCAGCTGTGTAGGCCCATCCTTAATGTAGCTAAACCAAATGAGGTGTGATTTCCCTCCCAATAGGGCACAGCATTTTAAATAACTATAAAGAACTGAGAAAAGTATGCTTTTGTTTCTAAGACAAAAATAAGATAGTGGAGGTGCATTTCAAATGACTTCTAAAGTTGAGGGATAGGCTGAACCATTCTATTGAAAGACTGTTTGGGTAACTGCATGATTTCTCCTATTGTTTACTTTCCAAAAGAATGGCCGAATTAAAATTAAGTTAACACAGATCAGGAAGACCATTTTATAAAAATAATGGTGAACTTTGGAAAGAGGGAGCGCTTAATGAGTACTATGGAGTCCATATTTAGACACCCATCAGTCTATTTTTTAGTAATGTGAAATGTTTAACTAAAACTGAATTTCTCATTTCTGCCTAAACCAGAAGAATCGAAAATACCATGAAGGCGCATGAGATTTCCAACTCACATTTCCAGTCTCCAGTGGTTTGAAAAACTCCATCTATTCTTTTGAATGCCTTGGTCATGATCCAAACTGAATGTGAACTTTAGATATTTGAGAATGACCCACCACTGTTTTAAGTCCAAATTGGCCACAGAGAACCCTATGGGCCATTGCCTCATTGTTTATTCTTGTAAATTATAAATATTTTTTAAATGCCAAGTTGTGGAGTTAGAAGGAAATTTTAAATCTCTCAGCCACCGTCATTTTTTTCTCTCTCCTGCTTTGGGTGTGGGCCATGTATCTAAAAGTTGAGTTGGTAAAACAATCAGTAGTATTGACAGGATGATATGCTCTTGTCTTAAACTACATTTCTCAGCCTTCTCTGTTCCCAGGAGACAATGGGAAATGCACTTAACAAAACTCTATTCTAAAGAACCCCATCGTTCCAAATATTTAGTTATAGTTTAAGTCAAATGAGGACTCCAAATACCCAGTGAAATAAAGCATCCCTTTCTCACCGTATGATGGAAAGACTATATATCATGTAAATGTCGCCTTCTCTTCCTCTAAGGATATCATTGTTACAGTACAACTATATAACTGTGCATAATTCCATATTTATATTTTATATATAAGCAATAAAACTGTGCATAGTGAATATGGAGGGAAGAGAGATATAAGAGTCCTACAAACAAATATTGGGACTATTACATGATTATCAGAGTCTGAACCAGGAATGGAGGAAGAACAGAAAGAAGAAATGCATCTATGAGATATTTCAAAGGGTTTTCCTTTTGCAAGACATTGCATTCATGAAGCATCCACTGAGCTCACGAGAACTCTCTAGATAAGTGTTGTTTATTCCAGCCATTATTTTATAGATGAGGATCTTGAAGCTGAAATGATTAGTAAATCACAGTGCAAATTGAACTCCAGGTGTATCAGATTTGAACGAAAATGCTCACTTCTACTTTTCCCTATTAAATCAAATGATCGATGTTGGGACAAAGAAGATTCTGGCACCCCCAACTGAGGCGGGTTCAGGGTGGGGGTTGGTCATGAGGAGCTGGGTTAGACATATTTAGCTTGGTGCTACGAGGTCACCCAGTGGAGATTTCAAGTGCACAGTCAGAAATAGAGCATTATAACTTAGGACAGAGTTTGAGACTAGAGCTACTGATGGGATGTCTACATGTAAGCGATAATGACATAAAGTGAAGAGAATTACTTGAAGGGGGTTAGAGACCAAGACCTCATCTCAATAAGCACAGTGGCCAAAGAAAGGAGACATGAGAAGGCAAAATCTTGAGGGTTATCAACAGTATGAAGGGTTTTTAATTTGTTCGCTTTAATTAGTGTATTAGTATGGACTTGGACATGTTATATGCTAAGGCAGTGTTCCAAAGTATGCTCCATATTTCAAGAGCATTGTAGTATTAATGGGTGTTACTCAAAGGAAAAAAAAATAGTTTCATGTTCAAAACATTTAAAGGATTCTAAGTTAAACTAAATGGAAAAAAGTTCTTTATCATTTTTAATTGGCTAGATTTGTCTTCTAAATATCCCAAATGAGGACGTGGGCTGTCATCGTTTCTAAGCTTAATGGACTACGGAGCCCAGATTTCTTGGAGTGCCTTGTAGTAGTGGATTTGCTGGAAGAAGAAGACCAGTGAAGAGAGAATGGAAGCATGATGGTGTCTAAACGAGGAGGGCACTGTCTTCAATACATCGGCAGTGAGGTCTCCTTCTGAGAGTAAGGGAAACTATTAAGGCATGGGGTTATATTTTTGGACTCTTTGCTATGGAACTGTGTGTGAGAAGTAACTGATTGAGATGCTGTTGGGAATATTAGTAAAGCCAATATCACATGCAAGATGAGCAGGGAGCTTGAGAGCCAGGACACAGAAACACATTGGCTGGTAAACTCCAGGTGAGAATAGGTACAAGAGTGTGGTAAATGACAATGATGCAAAAAACTTGAGTGCCAGAAGGGGGAATGTTGCAAATTCTGACATTGCATGGGGTGAAGCAAGAGGCACAGGAAAACAGCCCAGGAGAGCAGAACTTGGGAAAAGGGGGGTCCTAATGACAAGGGATTTGTCCTATAGAGATGGGAGTGGGAAGGAGAGAGAAGAGCAGAAGCTTGGAGAAATTCTGGAGGTGGAAGAGTCCTGAAATTCATTCATTCACACAATGGGCATGGCTAGCATGCCCGAAGGTATATGTCATGCTATGGCAAGAAATGCATCAGGCACAAGAAAAACCATGAGCTAATAGTAATGCCCACCACTCACAGAGCCTAGTGGTGGACACCAGGATAGAGAATTTAAGTCCAGGGCAGCAAGGAATGCCATAGAAAATGCCCAAGCTGCAGGCCCTTTGCCTCTACTGACTGGCCCTCGTCCACAATGTCCACACCCTTCATTTCTCATGGTTACACATTTCCCTTTTTCAACCCGGTTTCTTTAAACAAAGCTTTTCTGACTACCCCAATCTGGAATTCTCCCTTATTCTTAATGACTGAGCACTGGGTACTTAGGCATCAGAAAGTTTAAAAGAATCAAATGTTGGGGCACCTGGGTGGCTCAGTAGGTTGAGCCTGGTTTTGGCTCAGGTGATGATCTCTTGGGTCATGGGATTGAGCCTTGGGTTAGCCTCCTCTACCAGCAGGAAGCCTTCTTGGGATTCTCTTCTGTCCCTCCTCCCACGTGCACATGTGCCTGAACGCACACATCCTCTCTCTCTCAAATAAATAAATAAATTGTGAAAAAAATTTGAAAATTAAAAAATAAAAGAATCAAATTGTCAAGAGTTCTGACATTCACTGTGGTATGGGGTAAGAAAAAACCTCTAAGAGATCACATGGCCAATACACTGATGGTAAAACATCCATTGCCAGGTTAAAGAGAGAGAGAGAGAGATTGAGAGAGGAGAAGGTTGATATCCAGATCTTATCTTTAAGAACTCCATATACTTATGAGTGTTTACTTCATTAAGCCATTACCAAAGACAGAAGAAGGGCACACTTTATGGTTTGAAAAATTCCCACAAGAATCACACACTCAGGAGTTAGAGATGGAAAGACCATGTTGGGTTATGCGGAGCCCGTTCCCTTTGGCTTGGTCTCCCTGTTCCTTCCCCCGCCCAATTCCATCCAAACCAGTCTGACTCAAGCAGCAGGACTTCTCCCTCTTCCCCTGAGGTGTTATTTCCCAGCTGGAATATTTTTCTAATATTCCATCTGAATTGTTGTCTCATGAATTCATCATAAAATCATGAGATCTAAAATGCCTTAAAAAAACATTCATTTTTTTTTAAATGGGAGAATTCAACGACTCTGTCAAAAGCCTATGTTTCCAAAGAGAAAAATGCCCCAGAACACATAATGGTTAATAAATAAAATTAAGACTTGTTGCCCGCTCCTGAAGTATACCAATGAAAAACAATTCAGATGCTATTTTGAAGGTGTTGTAATGATGTAAATTTAGCAGACAAAAGGGGACAGGTAAACTTCTAATGGGTACTCCAAACCCCGAAGGAGATCCCCTCTTTACACTTCCATGATGGGACCATCTGGTGTTCTCAAGAGCATCTTAGCTTTGTTAAGCACCAACAGCTGGAAATGAAGTACAACCAGATCTATTTACACAGGACCCACATGCAGCAAAACCTCACAGTCTGAAGAGCCCAGAACCCTTCCTGAGCCCAACGCGAGGAATCTTGATAAATAAAAATACACTGTCTTTAGTACCTGACACCCACTTGAGATATGGTTTCAAATCAACACCAATGTATTTTTTAATATTTTTAACAATAATGTGCTGTCATGAGATGGACTAAAAGGTAAAACCAGTTGGAAAAGTTTCAAAGAGGAGCTATTGTTTTGGTTAGTGTAACTACAGAATTGTAAATAGGGGGATCCCCATTAAAGTCTTTAGGGCCCGTTAGAAGTCGACCTTTCCTCCTTCTTCATCCTGAATGTTTATCATTTCACACTTTAATAGGATCTTCATTACTTCTCACTGGTGGACTTCAGGACAATGTTACATGTTTTGATTTTACATATTAATGAGCTGTTCTCTTATGGGGGCATTTTTACTCTTTAGGATCTAGGCTTTTCACGGTTTTTTAATTCTCTAACTTTATAAATGAATTCTGGTAGAAAGCTGCATGCATTATTGGAGTTCTACTCCCCCAAAGCAAGTAAGTTCCATGAGTGAGTATGTCTCGTAGGGGCTGCTATTCATCAGGTGAGAAAAAAAGATGTGAAGAAAACCCACTCACAATCATACTGCCATGGACGGTTGTGTGGACTCATTTGAAAGCAGATTCCTTTGCAGGTAGCAGGAAAGAAGAGCTTGTAAAAGCCAAGTGCTAGGGACCCAGTGATGAAAGACATCTCAAGGACTCATAGAACACACATTCTGAAGACAGGGACAGATTTCATATAGATAGACAAACACATAAGAAAATCCAAATGGTGATCTGCAAGGATGAGGATAAACTAATGAGCCACAGGGTGCTAAAGACTATGTGTAAATGGACAAAATGGGCTGCCATAGAGAATTAACAAGGGGGACGAGAATGAGAAGGAAGGTGAGTACTGCAATAAGGAAGTAAGAAAAAGGTATCTGCGGAAATAATGCTTAAATTGAAGTACAACAGATGAGAGGGATCTAGTTGAGGGGGTGTGGAGGAAGAACATTAGGCTATCATGAGCACACAAGTTGTCAGAAGTTTTGGCGCCCTATAGCCTAGGAAGAGAAGATGTGGGAGTGGAGAAGGAGAGATGGGTCCACACTGGGCTGGGCCTGGAAGACAGATTAGGCAGGGCCATAGAAGGAGAAAGGGAGGCCCAAGGAAGACCTACAGGTATAAGGCTTAAACAAATGGGTGCTTGACATGGAGGAGTCCAAGGAAAGATCACAATGGTGTGTGGGACGTGGGGCTGAGAAAAATTGCTACATCCCATTTGGACCTGTTAAATCCAAATACGATATTTGTGAGACACCCACAGCCATCATCCTTCACTCCTCTCTTTCTTTCTCCCTTCCATACTTGTTAAGCAATATGGGTTGGGGGGACAAAAATCAACAGGATTCAGGTCCTCGCTTTATGAAGATCACAATCTCCAGGAGGTAGATGTGGGAACAGAGACAAGAAAACTAATAAGAATGAGTGCAGAGTGGTAATAACTTGGTGTAAAGGGTAGGGAACTATGAAGGGAGGGCCACCTTTCCTCCCCTAGGACTAAAGGGGTTCATTGAAGTAAGAGGACATGGCTCTATAGATACTGAAGTGTATGGATCCCGGTATCAGGCTAAGAAATAAAGAAGAACATTTGAAACAGCTGGAAGTGTACTTGGAAGGATTTGAAGGTGCAAAAGAAGAGAGCAACATGAGCGCAAACTAAGGAACTCTGAGCGGCCAAACACACAGTGCAGTGAAGGGAAGGTGTAGATGAGGGCGGAGCCTTGAATGCCATGCCTAGGAGGAGGAGCCTCGAATGCCATGCCTAGGAGTTTGGTCTTAATCCTGCCAACACAGAGCTAACACAAGGTGTGCTTTAGCACGACTACCCTGTCAGCATCCAGGTGGAAGATGTAGATGGTAGGGGACAAGAGGCACCATCCATTCACCAGGGGCCAGTCTGGGGATGCCACTGGACTGTGAAGATGATTCCAGAAGCCATGCTACAGACTCTCACGAGTAGTGGGCGGCGATTACCTAGGATTTGCTTCCTACCACAGCACTGACGTCTGGGACATACTGTCATATCTTATAGCTCCGTAGTGAAGGGACGCATGAAGGAAGAACAGGGATGGCTATTTTATGAGTCAACAGTAAGTATGGGACTAGAAGATGGAATCCTGGCTCCTCCTTTCACCTATTAGGTCACAAACCCACTTTAGACACTTTGGACTCTCCAAAATAAATAGACAAAACACTCTGTGTAACTATCTCCAGACTAAACCTGCTAACAAGTCCGAGATTATAGAGGATGATGAATGTGCATTTTTCTGGTAGTCGTGCTAACGTTCTTCCAACATAAAATACCGTTGCTGTTCTCAACTAAAATAAGCATTTACAATTTCCTGAAGTTTTTTGAAAGTGCATCAGCAATTATATTTAAATTATAAAGTCAGCTGAAATGCAAGGCCAGACCGAGTTCCAAGGCTGCTACATGGCAACACATGAAAGTGAAGAGTTTGCAGCTGGCCAAGCCTGGAAGGAACGGTTCTCGAAAAGGACAAATGGAGCAAGCTGTTGACAATGACCTTGCGATTGAGTATTGTTTGTGATTAGTTTAAAGAGAAAAAGAAAAGATTCCACAAACCCTAAATCATTTCTTAGCCTGGAGTATGACTGATACAGTTCCCAGCCCAGAAACAGAAGTTCAAATTCGGACTCTCTGGGACGTCAGCATTCAAGCAGAGTTCAGTTCCAAGACGAGTGGATCCAAGGAAGGAACATGATGAATTCCATTTTTACTACAAATTTCAAGGGGGATTACTTCAAAAAGGAAAGGAAGGACATGCTGAGGCAAAGAAACTGAAATCAATACACCCACGGTGACGGATTCAGATGGAATAAGAAGAAAGTTCACTGGTGTATTAACAACAAATTCCCTTGCTTGAAGATGATATTTCGAAGGAGCATAGATCTTATGGACTACTCACATAGCCACAGAACTACACTTGGGCTGTTTTATCCAGGAGAAATGATAGATTTGTCTCACTGTGAGTTCTCACTTGGCCCCCTTTTGATCCATGACAAACACAGGCAAGATAGCAACCGACAAGAGATCGTTCGTTCCTTAAACCAGCTCTCTCCTACAGTGCGCAAGAAAATCATAAAATTGTGCTGGAGACAAATGTGGTATTATTGCCATTATTCTGCAAATGAACTAAAAGCCTTTCTGTTCATTGGTTTTTAAAATTATTTTTCCAACCAACAGCAGAATATTTGGTATTTTGATTTCAGACTGATTTGGACTCTAAGCCACTCTAAGAATGACCCTTATGAGCAAATACTGCTTTGACCAACAGATACTCTCTACTCTCTGCCTCTGAAACTATGCTAGTTTGTATTAATAGGCAAAAACTGTCAGATTTTATGAGGACATTATGAGTAGTAAATGACCTTGTTCTTCACACAGGCCCGTGGACACGGCATGTCCGGCCCATGTAAAGGTTCCAGTTCTTTTGACAGAAAGTCAGAACAGATTTTCCTGAGTTTTTATGCTGTGCCTTCTGAGTTCTGGGCTCTAGTGGCCTCACCTTGAAGAGGCTGTCAAATCCTACCCAACAATCAGAGCTTGCAGGTTGAGACAGTTTTATTTTCTTTTCACACATTTGTTTTATTTATTTAAGCCCAGGTTCCTTCCAGAGAATGTGAAACAGACATAACCAGCAGCTTTCCTAAGTGGGCACCCCCCCCCGCCAGACAATGCTACCCGGGATGTGGCATGCACCCTTTGATTCCCCCAAGATGGCCTTGCCTTTGTTAGAATTAATTTTGGAGGTAACTAGAGCAACGTGTGGTGAACGTCCTGTAAAATAGGTCACCTACCACAAGTGAAAGGGGAGAAGTTACTCAAAGGGTAGCCAGGAGCAGGGATGGATCACAATTCTGAGAGAATAGGGTTTAGTGATTGTTACACAGGCGACTGTGTCCAAAGACCCTTTCAAAGGGCTGAAGAAAGAAGTCTTTGTTGGTGTGAGTGACTGACTCTGCCTCCATTACCTTCTTTTACACATCACAGTATCCTGTGACACACCGTGCACACCGTTTAGGGAGGTGAGCGTCAAACGATACGGCTTAATCAACACAGAGATGTAAGGTTGGTGTTCTGTTCCCATTCCTGCCCTACTTGCCATACCCTGAGTGCACATCACAGCGCACCCCGTTCTGGACGCAGCTATAACCCAGGCACAGTTGACTGAAGTAGGGACAGGATTTAGACTAGCTACGAATTGGCTGCTGCTCTTTTTGTGAGCCAGTGTCTATGTCACCCCTTCCTCACGTTTATTACCTGATTTCACTGTTCCTCTCAAGACAGGTGAGCCCCCAAAATGGATCTTCCCACAGGGACGTCTGTCCTGTGTCCCATCTTCCAGGAAAAAGTCATTTCCAAAACACCTCCCAAGTTGACTGTACCCCCGACTATGTACCGAGGTTAGTTTGAAAAGAGAAGGTAATTTTCTTTTGGAAACCGAATTTAAAAATACGTGTTCGTTGAACGAAAGGTATTTCTTAAGATGAGTTTTGCACTGTTCTGTTGCAGGTTTTTAAGTTCAGTCTTGAAAATGGTTAGGGGCATGCTTTAACCCTTTCAGGACAGCAAAAGTACATTATGCCAGTAATCCTTAACAGTTAATAACTGTGTAACCTCTCATATACTTGTTGTATTACTACTTTGTGTGATTTTGCTTCTCACAGCTATTTCACACAGTCAGACCATTTAGCCCATTATTTGGAATCATTGATCTTGCTTTGTAAGGAAAGCTGGTAGTATCATTGTTTTATCAGAGACAACAGAGTTGCAGGGCGGTAGGACCTGTCTGAAATCTGATAGCAGATTACATTAGAAGCCATCGGAATATGTTTTTAAGGAGCTGACTGCACCCACTAACCCCAAACATGTTCTTTTAAAGAGGGATCACAAATTTAGTCTCAATGGTGCTAAACAACAAAATAATTAAAACACAAGGGTTGTTATATAATTTTCCACAGAATGATATTTTGCCGCGGAAGCTTTGGTGTTGGTTTAGCAAAGCAGCAATGCTGTGGTT
This sequence comes from Ailuropoda melanoleuca, assembly GCF_002007445.2. Classification (NCBI taxonomy): domain Eukaryota; kingdom Metazoa; phylum Chordata; class Mammalia; order Carnivora; family Ursidae; genus Ailuropoda; species Ailuropoda melanoleuca. The sequence goes on along the minus strand of NC_048226.1, from coordinate 13,368,366 downwards.
CTCAGCCCCAGGGACATTTGGCAACATTTGCAGATAGTTTCAATTGTCACAGTTGGGGAGGGGGGAGGAGGCTCCCAGCAAGGGCCCAGGGAGCAGAGGTTAAGGGTGCTGGTGAAGATCCCATGGTGTATAGGACAGACCCTCACAACAAAGCTTTAGCTATCTGGCCTCAAATATCAACTGTGTTAGGGTTGACAGACCCCGTGTTGGTATATTTCAATAGTACTTTTGCATACAGAAGTAAGGCAATTATTCCTGTGAGATACTTATTCAAACTTAAAATGCTTTACCTAACTCATATCCAGGACACCTCATTTTAAGATTATTTTAGAAGCAGTTAGTTGTTTATTGTAATTCAACAAGGGACACTTCCTGTGGGTTTACTATCACTTGAAGATTTCAGAGTGAAATTGACATAGAAAGATGTATCCTGTATTGGAAAATTCTGCTCTGATAATAAACTTTCTAAGAATGCCAGTTTTATTTCTTCCGGAGGAGTCTTCCTTTTTCTAAACTTTCTCTTGCCTTCTTACTGCAGATGTTTTGTAAATAAGTCTGGGATGAAACGCACCAGAATCTGAGCCACGGAAACCACTTCTTTACTATAAGATGGATCACGAGAATCATTCTTTTTTTCTAATTCATCTCTTTCCTTTTGCAGACTGGAAGCACTTACAGGGATAAGAGAAGAGCTTAGTCCCCCAAACCCTCTCAATGTTTAGATTCTTTTTTTTTTTTTTCAGAAGGTCAAAAAGGACTCCAGTTAAAGCCAGTTATGGACTATATTCAGCCTTCCCATATTTTTACCCCATTCCAGTAAAAGTTCCTCTCCAAAGAAATTTGGTCCAGAGATGGAATGAAAGAATGAAAGACATTTTATTTTCTCTCCTAGATGTTGGCAGTACTTCACTCCTACATGTCTGAGGTTATTTTCATCTTGCAAAGTACTTTGATATTTGTGAATGTGGCTACATGGCTTAAAACAAGAGCAGTGATAACTCATACTAATTATTCAGCTCGTATAATAATTCTTGACAAGAAAGAAAGGAACTTTTTCTTCCTTGATGATGGTTGTAAAAATTAAGAAACCCAGCAGGTACTGAAAGATCTGTGTTCTTGAGAGCAAAAAGCTTCCATCTCACAGAGATCTTGTATCTCAATCATCAGCAGCCCCCAGCAACAAAGGTGCTCATCCTTTCAGATTTCCAGCCTATGTAAGCCAGGTCAGACTAGGTCTGGTAGACCCTGTTCTCCTAACAGGCCTGGGGGTGGGGTGGGGGTGGTTACCCTTTTTTTGTTGTTGGCCGTGAGTATAAAATAGGATGAGGGATGAGGACCATCTCCCTCTCTCTGCCTATCATCTTCATTCCTGGTCAAGATGAAATTCTACTAAATCAGACATTTTTATGATAATTCAGCATTCCCACTGCTAGCTCTCACAGAAGCTTAAAATAGAAACTGGGGTGGGGGGACATCTCGTTGACTCTCTTTGAATGTCCCACTGGATGTCTAGAAATTCAAATAGATTAATGCGATGGCCTGGCGTATAAACAGAATATTGATGAGATTATGTGGCCTACAGAATTAAACAATGAGGTTAGTTTAGGGAAGGAGAGTCAACAACCATGTCGTCTCTATTTTATGAAATCTATAGGTTACTTTGAAGCGAGTCTGGAATAAGAAGTGTACACTTCTCTTGAGTTCATTCTTTGGAATGTAGCTATTTCCTTTGAAGACTGAGCTGAGGGAGAGCCTAAAGAAGAAAACAGTATGAGAAAGGCCATCTGGAAGGGTAGGACAGAAGATCTTGGGGGAAGCTGTCAAAAACTCTCCGGAGATGGGTTCCCTTGCTGCAAGTCAAACTCCCCCCCCCACCTCCCAAAGTGTTTATGTTCACAGTCTTCAGGGCGGTGGTGTCCCTCCATCCCTCCCACCCTTATGGGGGCCTTCCTGAGGGGCTGTAGGGCTCTTCTTTGTGGAAAGGATCTGGATATCCTGGTTCATCAGGCCTGAGCAAAACGCGGACATGAAACTCAGACCACTCTTCCTCTCCATTTGCCATGTGAAATCTCTACTCTGACAGAAAATAAACCCCTTATTGTAATTCTTCCATAACTGATTTTTTCTTCAGAAGAAATGACATCCAATTTGGTGACCAAGCAGCTGATAGCCAGGTAGGTTTTACCTTCTAACGAATTTGTGCCAAAATTCAGTATATCACATTACGGAATTTGCCAAGGAATAATATAAAGAACCAGAAAGAAAACGAGCAATGTAGAATCTCTCCCTTAAGTCCCATTCTTCAAAGAAATATAGACAATATGTCATAATACAACAACACAAATACCTGTCATTAAATCCATCCAGCTGTGACAGTGCTGTGATAGTAGTAACAGATGTGTTTGTTCCTTCCTCATTTTTCGGTATTTTTAATGGGTATTTTCCATTCCTTTCTCTAGAGTGATTCCCCTCCTTCGATTACCCTTGATATCCTTGATACGAAAGTGTTAAGGACAGGTCTCGGAACTTCATCAAAAATCCCAAATGATTATTTTAGTTCTTTCACTTTTCTTCTTCTCCAAAATCATTCAACAAAGCAACTAGTGAGTAAATATGTAGGCTGACTTGAGAGTCACTATTTCTTTCCCTGTGTTTTATTCAGAAGTAATAAAACAAGCAAAAAACTAACAGGAAAAAAAAAGAATTTAAGAGGGAAAAAATTAATAACCAAATCACTGGATAGCATTCAGATTGGAAACTCAATTCAGAAGGGAAAGAAACATGTCCGCCGAATCTTCCAGCTGTCGGGTGTTTGTTTACCCTTCACATTGGAGTTCATGCCTATGAAGGATGATGAGGAAAGTAAGAGATCTAAGTGCTGGAGATAAGATTGGGGGTTGAGGGTTGTTGTTTGGTTCGTTTTTACCGTAAAGACCGAACTCTCTCTTTTCGTGCTGTTCCCTCAAGGGTTGGTTGCACATAACATGGGGCCATGTAAAAATTTTGACACCTCTGCAGCCTACCTAGAAGGTCCCTTCTATGAATCCTGTCTGCCCTCTAACAAAAGCAGACCAATCCAAAGACAAGGGTCTCTGGGAGTAGAGTTGCAATTATCAGCATGCACTCCAAACACCAAGGGGTTCTGTTAAAGACAGAGTCTGACTCTGGGGGTCTGGGATGTGGCCTGAGGTTCTGCATTTCTATAAGTTCCCGAGTGATGCCAACCCTGTTGACCCAGAGCTTACCTCTTAAGTGGCAGGGGGACTCCTAGCAGAGTAGACATGGAAGTGCTTGGAAGGTTTAGGATAAGGAACCCAAGCAACAGACCCTTATGAAAAGTAAAACTTGGTTCCCCAGGGCAATTCCTTCCACGGATTCTGAAGCCACTTGCAAAGCACATTCAGGTCTTGAATACCCTTCGGATTGTCTTTTCTCCTCAGCAGGCCTGGGGTTTCCTATCCGTACACAGGTCCAGTAAGTTCCACAGCTGTTTTGTTTGGACAGGCTGGTGGTGAAGTCTGAGCTTGCACACAAAGGGCTTATCATCAACACCGGCCTTTCTCAGACAGCTGTTTTCCTTCCCAGCCACAGGGCTCCGGCCAAAGGGCTGGCTGAAGAAAGGAGTGGTGGTATCAGCAAGCTGTGGTAGATGCCTGGCTTCAAGACCTGTGGGAGTCTGTCTGTCTGTCTTTCTCTCACAAACATACATACACACGCCACGTTAAAGATCAGGTTCCTAATTTCATGCTTGCAGTAGAATACATATAGAAGAAGTAGCTTGATACATCTATCAGTTTTGTCCACGAAAGCTGGTGCGGAAGCAGGGACGAAATTATTTCCCATAATAAAACAAGGAATTTCTATAAATCACAATGAGTAATTTTCAAGTCCCCCTGCAAAATCTGCTGCGCGTATTGGCGTCCGTGACGGAGCCACACGTATCCCCCCAGCATGAGATTAGGCAATATGAAATCAGGATTAGGTTATGTGAGTGCCACATCTAGTAGAACCCATAAAAATCAGGGTCCTTGTCAGCTGTGTAAACGGAGAGGAAGAGGCGCCTTCAGCGGCTTCCTTTGGGGAAGGGCTGTTTTGCGCTGGTGAACTGCGCCCCCTGGTGGAACCGGAGTTGATATGTTTGCGATTCCCTTCCGCAGGGAACAAACGTGCTCCGGAGAGAATCCGTCAGTTTCAGGTATAGAGAGAGATCCTTCAGGAAAAAAGCTGTCGGAGCACCACAACCAAATTGCAGGGTGAGCCCGGCCCCGCGCCCGACTTTGAGCACGGTCCTCCCGCAAGGTGCAAAGGGTCTGTCCTCCCACACTGTTGGCCTTGTCACACGTGTGCTTCTTATTACAGTTGCTTTGAAATTGTGACTCTCTACTGTTTTGAGAGATGTGGACAACTCCCATGCTGTATTTTCTTGTGTTCTTAAAAAATAATTCTGGACATTTACACAGGGAAGATGTCCCACGGTCGGGAGAATATTTGGTTGTAAAATCATCTGTCTCTCTTACTTCCTGTCTGCTTACCTCCTGTCTCTGAGGGGTTCCTGGGGACTGTGGTTCATTTATGCCTAGATCTCTGTTCTCCATACCTGCTCTGAAGATCACGGTAAGTTTGATGATTTTTTTGAGGATCATGTTTCTACCAATATTACATATTTTAGGGGCAAGAGAGAGAGAGTTTATGTTGTTGTTTTTCTGGAGACTTGCTGTATGCCCCGGCGTGCACGGGCAGGAAATTCTGCAGGTCAGGCAGAGATGAGAATCTATGGCAACTCTTTCACTCTTTCGAACATTCTGCAACGAATCACATAGCAGCCTCAGTCCAAACAGTTTATAAGCTAAATAAGGAGGTATTTTAAATATTTATTTAACAAGACATATTTTAAATAACCTACATATGTAAATAGAGCGTTCTTAGCCTGTACATTATTGCCAGGTCGATTCTCATGTTCTGATATATAATTAATTACCGGTTTATTCCTCTGTAAACCGAAGCAGGGAATAAATCAGCGATGCCAGGTCACTGATGTCAGCAAAAATTGTAATACCCTCTTGTGAGTGGGTCTGTGCAAGGGGAGATGAGACTGTATAAAATCCAGGGTAGTGGTGTGCCAAACTGTGTCGAAAAGGCAAGTTTTTTTTTTTTTAATCCCAATTTAGTTGCTTTATCCTGATGGCTAGACTTTTTCTGTGTGCCACGTAGGTGGGCGTGGGATGCACATTTTCTACTTTAAAACAAACTCAGAAAGCATATGCAGTGTCATCTATGCGTTTTACAGGGTAGGGTCACCTAAGTAAAGGCATACCATGACCATTTCCTGCAGCAATAGTATATTTAGAAGCAAAAACAACACACATATCAATAAATTGGGTAATTGGTTGGTAGTTGAAGATTTGAATCTTTTTAATGCCTCAGCAAAGTCTGCGAATCTATTTTTGATTTTTTGAGAAACATATATATACACGTATTATATAGACATATATATTTTTTCTCCACTCAAAATAAATGTCTATCTTTTAAACTTTTCCACTGAAAATCTCTAAGGGACAGAAGCATCAAACATAAAATTTGTCATGAATATAAAGAGATGTCTCCTGGGAATAAAAATTAAACGAAGACATGGCATCTTTTCTTCTTAGATTTACTTTCTGAGGATGAAAAATGAGTAATCATCTCAAGTACCTCAGCAAATTTTTGGTCTGGGTCACCGATGAGACAATCACGTTTTATTTCGACATAATGCCCATAGCTTACCAACAACCCAACCCAGAGTTCCGATTTCTAATTCTGTGAATTAGCTTGCCAACTTAATTCCAGCCAGTGGATTAGCAATATTAATTATCTTGGCCCATGGCCAAAACATCTGGAAAATTTAGTGTGAGAATCGTTTAAAAGAATTCATTCGTGCCATTATGACAAACCAACCCATTGGTTAACTGACCTTTTCGCCATCACCCCGTTGTCCTGCCACATGTTAAAATAATCTGTATTAAATTTGCATTAGATCCTTTTGCCATTCTGCATTGGGAAGAAGCATTAAGTCTGTGAAAAAAACAAGTACCAGCAACAACAAAATAGATTGAGTTTTGTGTTTGGGACGATCATCAGATGTATTCTTGGAGGCATTCTTAGATCCCTTCACTTATGGTATTAATTTGGTGCTTAGAATAAGAGCCCTTTTTGAAGTTTATAGGTCCAGGGAGATGTAAATTCGTCTTAACAGCTTCTGAACTAAGTGCCGTGATGCAGTTATATGAAGAGGGAAATTAAAGGTTAAAAACTGCTGATCCACCATCTTCCAGATTCTCTCTATAGCTTCACGAGGTGTCAGGGGCAATAATTACTTTAGTGCAAAAGCAGAAGGACTCAGAATTACTTCTCTAGGATTTTTGTAAGTTTTTAGATTTTCCATAACTAATATATTAGTTTTTAAAAATGAAAATGTTATTTAAGATTAAGCTTCCGTATCAGTATGAAAAAAAATTTTCTCCTAAAGATACATGGTAGCAATACAACAATCAGATTGTCTTCTCATTAAATAGTATTATTTAATAAATAAATCATATGATAAATAATATAATTTTTATTTATATAATAAATAAATCATATGATAAATTATTTAATCATAAATAGTATTATGATCATCACTTCTGTTCCTTTTACCCTGTGTTATTTTACAAAATCCTGTGAAATGTGGAGTACACCTACTTTTTTCCCCCTGCTATGTACCTGCAATTTCCAGAGAAAACTCTGGAAATTGTGTATAAAACAAACATAAGAAGATTCAAAAAGGTGAAGAGAGGAAGGCAGACCGGTCAAGGATCTCAGGACCCAAGGAATGACATGATGGTGAGTTTTCAGAGTTTTTGTTTTTCCTCATATATATTAGGCCTGGAGTGAAAAAAATCCAACAACTCAAAAATAGTAATAGGCACTGACAAGAGGAGACCCAATGAAAGCCTGTTTTCTCTAGCCAAAGGACAAGGAAAAGGGCAACCTAGCAAGACATAAAACATTTGGACAATAACCACTCTGCTCTAGCAAACACCACAAAAAATAACTGGGTAATGTCAGACAAGGCTAAGTAGGGAGCTAGGACTTTCATCCCTGCCACAGTAAAGAGCCCCACCCCTGTGATGTGAGTGGGGTCATATGCAGAGGAGTAACAAGGCACTCCTACCCATCCAGTACAGGGAAATACCATTGGAGGTCTAGTGGGGAGCTGGAACAGCCACCCCCACCCAACAGTAATGAGGAACACTCCCTCCCAGATGTCAACAGAAGCCAAGTGGGGAAGCTGAATTTCTACCCCCAACTGGCAGTAACGAGGGAGCACATCACCCTTCTTCTATGAGAATGGTGTCAGAGGAAGCCAGTTAAAAGAGAACATTTAAATAAGATCCAGAGTCTCATAACATGCTACCCAAATGTTCAGGATTCAATCAAAAATCACTCATCACACTAAGAACAAGGAAGAACTCAAATTGAATGAAAAAAGACAATAAATATATGCTAACATCAAAATGACACAGATGTTAGAATTATCGACAAAGATTTTAAAGTAGCTATTATAAAAATGCTCCAGTGAGCAATTACAAACATTCTTGAAACTAATGAAAAAAATATTCAGCTTCAACAAAGAAATAGGAAGTCATAGCAACAATTAAAGATATAAAAATGAACCAAATGGAAAAATTTTGAGCTGAAAAATATACAAAAACAAACATATAAAAAAACTCAATGTATGGGCTCAACCACTGAATGGAGAAGACAGTGGGAAATATCAGTGAATTGCAAGATCGCATTATATAAACTGCCTAAAATGAACAGCCAAGAGAAAATAGATTGAAAAGGAAAATGAACAGAACCTCAAGGACCTGCGGGACAATTACAAAAGCTCTAACATTTGCATTACCAGAATCCTAGAAGGAAAAAAGAGGTTAGGCCTAAATATGTCCTCTAAGAAATAATGGCTGAAATCTCCTGAAATACATAAACTTACAGATTTAAGAAGCTGAGTAAATTCTAAACGGGATAAACTCAAAGAAATCTTTACCAAGACACAGCATAGTCAAACTTCTGAGAACTGAAGACAGAACAAAAGCAAAAACAAAAGGAACCTCAAAAGATAGTGGGGGAAAAAAAAGATAACCTTACTTATAAGAACAAAAATTATTCAAATGACTGAATTTCAAATCAGAAAACAGAGAGCTCATGAGAAAGTGGCACAACATTTTTCAAGGAAAAAACTGTCAACCTCAAATCCAATATTCAGTGAAATATCTTTTAGGAATGAAGGAAAATCAAGGTAGTCTCATTTAAAAGAAAACTAAGACAATATGTTGCCAGTAGACCTACCCTAAAAGAATAGCTGAGGAAATTCTCTAAACAGAAAGGAAATGATAAAAGAAGAAGTTTAGGATCATCACAAAGGATAAAAAGTACAGTAGGGGCCCCTGGGTGGCACAGTCATTAAGCGTCTGCCTTCGGCTCAGGACATGATCCCGGCGTTATGGGATCGAGCCCCACATCAGGCTCTTCCGCTATGAGCCTGCTTCTTCCTCTCCCACTCCCCCTGCTTGTGTTCCCTCTCTCGCTGGCTGTCTCTCTCTCTGTCAAATAAATAAATAAAATCTTTAAAAAAAAAAAGTACAGTAAGCAAAATATGGGTAAAAACAATTATTTTTCTTCTCCACTTGATTTTTCTAAATTATGTTTGAGAGTGGGAGCAAAAACTGTAACTGCCTCATGTGGTTCTAAATATATATAGAAGAATTATTTCAGACAACTGTTTTAATAAACGACGACTTTGAGGTCAGTCTTCTACATTCACTCACATGAGTAAAAAGATTATAAGGGTAGATTAGTGATAATTTATGTATATAAAATGTAATACCTAGGGCAACCACTGAAAAAGTTATGCAAAGAGATACACTCAAAAATGCATAATAAATAAAAATGGAATTTCAAAAATGTCAATAACTTATAGGAAAGCAGAACAAATAAAACAGAGGAAAAAGAGAAAAAACAGAAAACAAAAAATAAATTGATGTCAAACTTTAGCTCTAAAAGATCTCTAGTTACATTAAATGTAAAAGGTCTAAATATACCAATTAAAAACAGAGATTGGTAAAATGGATTAAAATAAAAAACCCAACTCTATGCTGTCTACAAGAAGCTCCCTTTAAATATAGAGTTATAGATAGGTTGAAGTAAAAGGGAGAAAAAAGATATATTGCGTAAACATTACATAGTGATAAAAGGGCCAATACCCAAGGTAGGCTTGGAATCCTAAATGAGTATTTACCAAATGACAGAGTTAAAAACATGTATGAAGTATCAACTGATGAAACTTGGAAGACAAATGAATAAATTCACAATTACAATTGTAGAGTTGCATCCCTTTCTTGACAATTAATAGAACACCTGGACAGAAAATCACTCAGGATACAGAAAAACACTAGTAACCAAAAGGATCCAGTTGACATGAATAGAACCCTTCACGTAACAGCAGCATAATGTGTGCTCTTTCCAAGTGCTCACAGAGCATGTACTAAGATAGACCATATTCTGACCATAAAACAAACCTCCACAAATTGTGGGACAGAGTAAAATAGTGATGAGAAAAATATTTGCTCAACAACAACCTATTAAAAAGATTAACAGACAAGCTACACACTGGGAAAATTTTTTGCAAAGCACATATCCCACAAATGATTGGTATCTAGAATATATAAAGAACGATCAAAACTCAACAGTTAAAAAATTAGCACAAGAAATTATGTTTTCCATCATTGCTTATTATAGAGAAATAATTAAAACCTCAGTGAGATATAACCACATTATACACATCCGAATGGCTAAAATAAATAATGGTGAAAATACCAAATGCTGACAAGCATGCAGAGGAATTGGACTGATCATATATAGCTCATGGAAAGTAAAATGGTACAACAATTCTGTAAAACAGTTTGACATTTTCTTAAAAAACTAAATATTCAACTACCATATGATCTAGCAGTTGTACTCCTGGGCATTTATATAAGATAAATAAAAATATATGTTCACGCAAAAACTTGTACATGAATGCTTATCAGACCTTTTTGTGCAGATTCAGCAATAGGATACAGGTCTGGTATCCTTCAGCAGGCAAATGGTTAAAGAGTCTATGGTACATGCATAACAATAAAAAGGAACTAATTGTTAATACATGTGACATCAGCCTATATGAACCTCCAGAAAATTATAGTGAGTGGCAAAAGTCAATCTCAAAATGTTGCCTACCGTTTAATTCCATTTATATAACATTACTGAAATGGCAAAATTACAGAAATGGAGAACAGAGCAGGTGTTAAGGAGGACGGAAGGGTGGAGGGAAGTAGGTGTAGCTACAAAAGGGCAATATGGAGGATCTTCGTGATGGTAGAAATGTTCTGTATCTTGACTATATCAATATCAGTACCTTGTTTGTTGGGGCACCTGGGCGGCTCAGTCGGTTAAGCGTCTGACTTGATTTCAGCTCAGGTCATGATCTCAGGGTTGAGAGATTGAGCCCATGTCCTGCTCCACACTGGGCATGGAGTCTGCTTAAGATTCTCTCTCTTCTCCCTCTCCCTCTGTCCCTCCCCCCTCCAAAATAAATAAATAAAAATAAAATAAATATCCTGCTTGTTATATTGTACTATTATTTTCCAAGATGCTACCATTGGGGGGAAACTGGGTGAAATGTCACTCTGTATTATTTCTTATAATTGCATGTAAATCCAAAATTATCTTAAAATAAAAAATAATTTAAAAAGTCCTGCATGTAAAGGTAAAAAAAAAAAAAAATGACTATGACACTTGAATCTTCCGCAGCCCCGGACAGGTATGCTCAGTCACTCTGAGCCTACTTCCCTGTCAGGTAAATAGGAGTAATGATACCTGCCTATTTATTTCACTAGCTGTAGTCAGGATAAAATGACAACATAATAACAATTCTAAAAGTGTTTCCTAACTCTTCAAGTACAAGAAAAAGAGCTAGTGTTTGTTGGTTTGGTGGACACAAACAGTACACCCTGCTGTAAGCTAAATTGAATGTATTCCTGACTTTGTATCTCTATGGTAGCATTTTATGTGAAACTTTCAAAACATGGCTCCTATAACTTCATGACAGAGTATGTGACATTTAAACCAGCACCACTAAAGAGAAATTCCTAATCTTTCATTGTATCTGTCTCAGGTATGAAAGAGTTTCCAAGTCTAGAGTCTGCACTAATTTTACCTCTGATCTCTTCAACACGCTGCTACTCCAGGGATTGTCTCCCTCTCCTTTCCTTAAACACACCAAACCGAAGTTTCCATGTTGGCCCCTCCCTCTCCTTTCTCTTGCTTGTTGCTCGTGGCCCAACAGGATATGCTTCCAGCAGCACACAGCCTCCCTGCTTTGCATTTCTCCCTCTGCATTGGCTCTTTTCTGTTGGAGAGTTAGGCCAGGGGACTTGGTCCTTTTCCCCTTCCAGAACCCCCCTAACACTGTATCTGTAGATTGCAGAAAGACAGAAGAGTTTGTTGTATGTGTCATGGTGATCCTTTCTACATTTCATTTATTATCACCATTTTACAGTTGAGAAAACATTAGTGATCTACCAAGAACATACAGCAATGTTCATTTAGGATACTTTGGAAATATTTAATTAACAAAGGGATGAATACTCCACATTTTGTGTGAAATTTTTCTGTTTTGGGGTTCCTGCCCTTAGACTACATTACTAAAATTTCATTTATTTGTTTATTTCCCCATGTGTTCATTCATGAATTCATTTCATCACTCATTCAGCAATGACGTAACACCCACTAAATGTAAGGACCTGTGCAGAACCCTAGGAATAGGAAGATGAGTCAAATATAATCTGGAGAGCCATACAGGAGAAGCAGAATAATGGAAAAATGGTACATGACACAAGGGGCTTGAAGGGCGCTTGGGAACAGAGGAGGAAGCACTTCGTTGTGGGGTCTTCAGGGCGCCTAGAGAAAACGGCATACTCAGGTGCTTGCAGGGGCCAAGCATGTAACAAACTGTCATGGTGTGGAGTGAAGGAACTGTTCTCACCAAATTTGATGTAACCAATACATAGAAGTAAACCTAGCATTCCAGAAACCAGAAATATTATGTATAATGATCCTATGGGCTTCACCTACAATGTAGAGCTCACACCTGGCCATATGGTTTGTCATCATGTCTGCTACAGCCCTCCTAGTCCAGGTCTTATTTCTCCTCAGATCAAGTCATTAGCTTTGTGGACAGACCTTCCCTGACACTGGGACCAAGCACCCTCTTCTGTTCTTTTGCATCTTTGGTTTTCTTCATGAAATTCTTCATAATGTACATAGGTACTTACTGGCTCATGTGCTGAAGTCCCTCTTCCCCCTCTAGAAGATCAGCCGATGATGTCAGAGATTTTGCTTCTTTTGTGTATCACTCCGTTCCCAGGGCCTATCCAAGTACCCGGGTACACAGAAGGTGCGAAGCCAGTAAGGTTGAATACAGATGAAATGGCAATGGTGAGTCAGGAAGGGTATAAAAACATTCAAGGAGGTGGCTTGAGGATGGCAACAGGAAACAGGAAATGATCCAGAAAAGTGGAGGAGGCTAGCATGGTTTTCCTTAAGAAGATGGGGAACCTTAACCTTAACCACTATTTTTTAGGGTTTTATTTATTTATTTGTGAGAGAGAGAGAGCAAGAGAGAGAGAGCACAAGCCAGGGGAGGGGCAGAGGGGGAAGCAGACTCCCCGCTGAACAGGGAGCTGAATGTGGGGCTCCATCCCAGGACCCCGGGATCATGACCTGAGTCGAAGGCTGGTGCTTAACTGACTGAGTCACCTAGGTGCCCCAACTTTAACCATTTTAAACGAGAGGCCCTCCTCACCAGATCTGTATTTTAGGAAACTCATTCTTACTGTATTTGGGGGATGAATTACCCCACAATAGGGCTAAAAGGACTGGAAATAGCTGTTAGGAAACTCTTGGAATCATAATGCGAAAAGTCTGAACGAAGATAGGACACGTTTGAACACCATACTATGGAAAGAAATGGAAACTGAGCCCCACATGGGCTTGTTTTGTCTAATTTAGTGACAAAGCTATGAAAGAGCTTTATAATTCACTGTTTCTCTTTGGCAAAAGCTTACCGTTGACTCCCAGGCTCTGTCTCTATTCTGGTTCAACACAAAATAAGGCAGGCTTAAAAAATATAAATTTAAGACACCTCCATAAACCAAGCCGAGGTCACTGAAGCCTTCGGGAACTACTCTGGTGCTAATGCTCTATTTCCTACATGTGGTAGGAGTGATCCCAGTGCCTCTTCTTTTACAACCCTTCCTCACAGACTGTCCCCCACATTTATTACCCTCATGCGGAAAAAAAAAAATGCCGCATAACATCTGTGTCTGTTCTAAATCTCTTCCATTTTCCATTTATGCTTCATTGTCCTATAATCTGTTCAAAGCTGAAAATAGAACTAAGGTATGATCTTAGCACAACCTCTAGTGATTAATGTTATTACTATTCTTTTTCCAACCGAAAAAACTCACAATCAATAAGAAAGGATTCATCTGCAAAAGAACCCCCAAAGAGACCTCCGCCCCTTACCCTTCCACCTTCTCTAAACCTGCCCACCAAGTTCCCTCGAGTTCCTCCCCTCCTCCCCACCCATTCTTTCAACCCAATCTTACTTTGGTTAAAGAAGTAAATCTAATTAAAGGAGCCCGGGAAATGGAAGCCGTTTTGTGAGTTAAGGACACTGGATCTGTGTAACTTTCACCAGCGATTGGGCTTACAAGATGGAAAATTCCTTGGGCCGCTAGGCAAAGCACTCTCAATGTTGTTGAAACATCTGGTTTTCTTTGTGTAAAATCCTCTCCACGAGGTGGGCGAAGGTTTTTATTCTAATTGAATTTGTAGTTAATTCCAGATAAAGATGAGTTGCTTTTTGCTGATGCTGTTCAAATCAGGGGTCCCAGCCCCCCCTCCTCAGAGCTCCTTTTTACTCAAAAGTGATCAAAAGAAGTGGTGGCTGGTTTGGTTTCAGGGAGTATCCATTTGTTTATATGTTTAGGGCAGAAGGACAATTCCTGGTGCACTCAATTCCTGACCTGGTCTTTTGAGTCTTGCGTGATAGAGATTGAAGGGCCGACTTCGATGTCTTGAATGCAGTGTTTCTAACCAATTAAGCGAGGGCACGGGTGGACTTTGATTTGAAGATGGCTTACCCCTTTCCCTGTCATTTCTCTGGTGCTAGCAATTTGTTTATGTTCCTAAGCCATTTGAAAGAAACAAAGGAGTCAAGTTGTCCAATATTTGCTGCAATATTTCTTCAACAAATTAATATGTGGATGAACAAAATAAATAGAAGGCATACAAGTCTCCCAGGGCCCTTTGCCATGCCACCTACTTGACAGCGTTTTGCTTGTTAACAGTGGCCTTTGGGAGACAATGTTTTCCTTGAGTTTCCATTTTAGATATAATGCAATAAAGGAAGACTATTAAATTACAATTAGTGTCTTTTCCAACCACCCCTGGTAAGTGAATAAACCCTCCCGGCCCTTCTCTCTCCCTCCTGAAGAACTTTATTTGGGATTGCGAATAGAAACTAAAACCTCAACCTAAAATCAGAAGTCAGAATAAACACCACAAAAAATAGGCTTTATAGAGCTTATCAAGGAGCCTGAAATCTATTACTGCTCCCTTTCGAGTTATTTATCAAAGCCAATTTTCCATTTTTTTTGTACAGGCTTTGGACCTAGAAGAAGGCACCCACTTCTCTCTCCAGAAGTGGGGTAGAGACATCAATCAAAATCCATGGGCACAGACATGAAAGTAATTTGGGCATTTTCAGAGGTACAGATAATGATGAACTCTTGGTAAAGTTGCCCATTCTTTTTCTTTTTCTTTTTTTTTAAGGTTTTATTTATTTATTTGATAGAGAGAGACAGCGAGAGAGGGAACACAAGCAGGGGGCGTGTGAGAGGGAGAAGCAGGCTTCCCGCTGAGCAGGGAGCCTGATGCAAGGCTGGATCCCAGGACCCTGGGATCATGACCTGAGCCGAAGGCAGACCCTTAACGGCTGCGCCACCCAGGCACCCCAAGGTTGCCCATTCTTGTCACACTTAGACCCAAAGCCTAAATTTTTACTTTTCCTCCTTATGGATCTGCACTCATTCTTCAACTGAGGTAGTTGTCTTTCCATCTGGACCTTTTAAGATGCCCCATGAACATTAATCTACCATTGCACTTTTTAAAATCCATTCACACTCTCTCCAAAGCCCTCTGCTGTTTATCTGAGCAATTCATGGGCAGAAGGAATATGACTAATTCATTCCTAAAACTTGGTGGATACTCAGTAAGTGATGTTTTAGTTAATGAACTCAAATAGTTATAGAAAATTAAGTAGGGGAAAGTGCATTTCTCTTTATTTGGCCAAAGTTGCAAGCCATCCCTGCAGTGATGAGAAATGTTGGCTTTGTAGGTAAAATTAAATACAGGAAGAAAAAAAAAACAGCTATCTTGGGGTGAGAGTAGATTGATTTCAGTTTTTCTCTAATATAAATAATGCTGTAATGAACAACGATGGAAATAAGGTTTTGAATGTGTCTCAGGTTATATCTATAATGTTAAATTTCACAGCCAAAGACTTAAATCTCACTTTTCCATATTCTTATTAACATCTCCTGTTGTAATTAAATTTACTGATAATTGCTAGATGAAAGTGATATCACCATTTTGGTTTACATTGTATATAAATAGATATCATGTTACACATATAAACGTGTTTTATATATATAACATATATATATATACACATACATACAATTCTGGGGAGGATTATTGGCCCGAATTCTTGATCCTACCTATACCCTTAGTCTGCTATATACCTTTGCAATACGCTTTCACAAAAGGTAGAGTATTCTTCCCTCCCTTTGGCTTTGGACTTTACAGTGTGACTTCCTTTGGTCAATGTGAAGTTAGAAGATACGAGGAAAGAAAGATTTGAAATGACATTTTAGGGCTGGTTATGCTTTCTTGTAGTTATACGATATCCTCAGTAGATGCAGATGGCCCACCTGGCGTGTTGGTCCCAGGAAGAGGATGGGTTGCAAGTAGGGTAAGGTTACCCCAGCAAACTTGTAACATGAAGCCAAACCATCCTAGCTGACTCAGAAAGCCATGAACAAAAAGGAAGTGCTTACTGCTCTATACCACTGAAAGTGTGAGATTTGTTGTACAGCAGGAGTCATCTGCTATATACACCTAACATGCACCTGTTACTAGGCATATACAACCATAAGCAAGAACATGCATCACTGTTTATAATGCATTGGGAGAAAAATATGCAATATAAACAATATTATTAATATATATAAGTTGACCACTTGATTTGATGAAAAGAAAATCAATAAATAATAGAAAATGGCATGTGAGAGGTACATCTTTGATTGCTAATGAAGTTGAATATTTTGTATCTTCCTTTCTCAAATTTGCCTCAGTGTGATTTTTGAATTTTTCTTTAGAGTATTCATCCTTCTCTAACTTGTAATTATTTTTATGTGTTACTTATATTTACGTATTAAATATTTACCTATACTGGCTATTGTAAATGTTGCAAATTTTTTTTCCTAATTTGATTAAGATTTTACAGTTTGCTAAATAGAAATTCCTTAAGTTGTAACTTAACAGTCTTTTGTTCTATGCTTTGCTGCATGTTTAGAAAATTTTGCATTTCACTTTTTACATTTAACCTTAATTGCCAGTGAGTTATTTTGGTATATAATGCAAGGGAGGACATTAACTCCACTTCCAACCCTCCGAAAGTTTTCATTAACTAAGTTTAATGAATTCAGCCTTCCCCAGTTGATGTAAAATGTGGCTGCTCTCTATGTAACAGGAATTAGGCGACCTGCATTTTTATTGTTGTACAACATCTAGCCAGTAATATCCCTCCTTGATGATATGAAATGATATTAAGAATTATGTATGAAATTACTTTCAGTGAAAAAAGCAGGTAATGTATGTGACACAATATGTCCCTATGTCCTATGCCCCTAATTCTATAAAATCAATACATATGCACAAACACACATGAGGAAGAGGAAAGAAAAATTCAAAATATTACTGACATGAAATTCTGAGTGGATAAAAAGATAATGGGTGTTTTTTATATCTTTTCCACTGTTTTCTATGTGTTCCAAATTATCTACAATAGACATATAATTCTGTTTGTATTATAACTTGAATAGTTAATATTCAATAACTTGAAAATTCTATTAACTAGAAGTTCACATTTATTTGTTTGTGTTTTAGATAAAAGAACAAATCATTTGTTGATTTTTTAAAAAAATTGATCACAGGAAACTTCTTTCAGCTTCCCCTTAGCCTATATGTAATATAATAAATATAATATAATATAATATAAATGCATAGCATATATTATAATATAAATTATGTATTTAAATTTCCTTCCCTCTTTCTTTGGAAAGTCATCTCCCAGTTATCTTACTGATATTCTTAGAAGTGAAGTTGATTTTTTACTGTAAGTTTAGATAATTCCCAATATCTCCCAAGACATGGACTAAAAGTAGCTGATTAAGGGGAATCCTACGCTTTGATTAGGGAAGTAAATTTATGTTAATATTCCTATTCCCTTTCTAGAGAGTAGACACAGAGAAAGCTTCTATACTTGAAGGAAAGTTGGGCTCCGTGGCTTCTATGGAGTCATCTAGTGCTGAAGTTGGATAATTCTTAAATTATCAAGAGAACATATGGAGTGGGCCAGCGGCTCAGGGGCTCACTCTGGAGGGAAAACCTGAATCTGGGAAAAGATATGTTTACAAAGTGGGTGGAGAACACTTGGCCCCCTTGCTCCATCCCAGGTACACATCTCAACACATGTGAGGTTGGGAAGTAATAAGAAATAGGAATTAGCTATGGCCTCTCCTGCCACATGTCAAAGTTAATTCAACTTCAAATGAGTCTTAATTATGCCAGTGAAGTTTAGGGTTTAATAGACAGAAGGTTCTGTCTAATCTAACTTTTATTGTAAGGACTAAGAAAGATGTAAAATCAAGTTCACTTTAAATGTTGTGAACTTAACTTGAAGCTACAATATTAATTGTTGAGGCAAAAAAAAAAAAAAAAAAACAAAAACAAAAAACAACCCTACATCTCTCTTGTAGAATGGTTTGCTCACTGGCATTTTCTATCTGTGAAAATACTTACCCCAGGGAAAACCCAGATCTTCAAGAAGATATTAGGCTCTGATTTTCTGAACTTCATGTACTCATTTCCTGTACTCATTTTTTTTCAAATTCATAATTTTTATGGAGACACACAACTTAGCAATCTTGTAAACTGTTGTTTTTTTCTATGACTAGAAATCATCAATTTAAAACAAAATTGGTATTGAAATATAGTTGATACACAAAGTTTCAGGTGTACAACATAGTGATTTAACAGTTCTATATATTACACAGTGCTTACCACAGTAAGTGTAGTTACTAGCCGTCACCATACAACATTACAATAGTATTGACTATATTCCCCATGCTATACTTCTCATCTCTGTGACTTATTTTATGTCTGGAAGTTTGTACCTCTGAAGACCTTCACCCATTTCACCCATCTCCCACCTACCGTGCATCCAGCAACTACCAGTTTGCTCTCTGTATTTATTTAGATTTCACATATAAGTGAAATCATATGGTATTTGTCTTTCTCTGACTTATTTCACTTTGCATGATACCCTGTGGGTCCATTCATGTTGTCACAAATGGAAAGACTTCATACCTTTTTTATGACTAATATTCCATTGTGTACATATACACTTCATCTTCTTTATGCACTCATCTATGAATGGATACTTAGGTTGCTTCCATATCTTGGCTATTGTAAGCAATACTGCAATAAACATAGAATTGGATATATCTTTTTGAGTTAGCGTTTTTGTTTTCTTTGGGTAAATACCCAGTAGTGGAATTATTGAATCATATGATATTTCCATTTTTAATTTTTTGAGGAAGCTCTATACTGTGTTCCACAGTGGTTGCACCATTTACATCCCAACCAACAGAGCATGAGTGTTCCCTTTCCTCCACATCCTCACCAACACCTGCTATTTCTTGCCTTTTTGTTAGGAGTCATTCTGACAGATGTCATGTGATATCTCATTGTGGTTTTGATTGTATTTCCCTGATGACTAGTGATGTTGAACATCTTTTCATGCGTCTGTTGGCCATTCTGTCTTCCTGGAAAAATGCCTCTTCAGGTCATTTGACCATTTGTTAATCAGATAATATCTCTTGAGTTACTTGATTCTCTTGATTACTATAGCTTTATAGTAAGTCTTCTAGTAAGTAAGCCTTATAGTGTGTCAGGTAATATGAATTCTCCAATTTTGTTCTTCTTCTCCAATATTGTTTGGTTATTTTGAGTCTTTACACCTCCATATAAACTTTGAAATCAGTTTGTCAATATCCATGAATGACTTGCCAGGATTTTAATTGGAATTACATTGAATCTATAGATCCATTTAGAAGGAATTACAATCTTGACAATATTTAGTCTTCTTATCTATCAATACAGACTTTGTCCTCACTTATTTAGTTTTTTTTTTTATTTCATTCACCAAAGCTTTGTAGTTTTCTTCATATACATCTTCATATACATTTTTTTAGATTTATACCTAAGAATTTCTTTTTTGGGGGTACTAATGTCATTGATTTTTTTTTTTAATGTTCCAATACTGGTTGTTCATTGTCTGTATATAGGAAAGCAGTTGGCTTTTATATCATGCAAAGTCACTATAAGCTTATTAGTTCCATGAGGGTTTTTGTTATTCTTGTTGTTGTTGTTTATTCTTTTGGATTTTCTAGATAGGCAATAATGTCATCTGTGAACAAAGCTAGTTTTATGTCTCCCTTCCCCATCTGTATACTTTTATTTCCTTTTCTTGCCTTATTGCATTAGCAAAGACTTCTCATATGATGTCAAAAAGGAGTGGTAAGAGTGTATATCTTTATCTTATATCTAATCTTAGCAGGAAAGCTTTGAGTTTCTGACCATTAAGATGTTAGCTGTAGA
Source organism: Ailuropoda melanoleuca (assembly GCF_002007445.2). Taxonomy (NCBI): domain Eukaryota; kingdom Metazoa; phylum Chordata; class Mammalia; order Carnivora; family Ursidae; genus Ailuropoda; species Ailuropoda melanoleuca. The sequence goes on along the minus strand of NC_048226.1, from coordinate 13,348,242 downwards.
TTTCTTTTGTAGATAATCTTTATCAAGCTGAGAATGTTCCTTTCTATTTCTATTTTACTTAAACTTTTTGTCATGAAAGAGTGCTGCCTTTTGTCAAATGCTCCTTTTACATCTGTCAATATAATCACATGATTTTCTTTTTAATCTGTTGATGTGAATAGATTACAAAATTGATTTTCTAATTTTGAACTAGTTTTACATATCTGGGATAAACCTTACTTGGTTGTGGTGCATAACTCTTTTTATACTTTTTTAAATTTCAATTTGCTAATGTGTTGTTGAGGATTTTTGCACCTATGTCCACGGGAGATATTGGTCATTAGTTTTCCTTTCTTGTAATGTTTTCTTCTAGTTTTAGTATTAGTACAATACTGGTCTCATAGCTGAGTTAAGAAGTATTATTTTTTCTGTCCTCTGAAAGTATTGTAAAATAATTTTTGTAATATCTTCCTTAAATGTTGGGTAGAATTCACCAGTAAGCCCATCCAGACATTGTGTTTTCTGTTTGAGAAGGTTATTAATTATTGATTCATTTTTTAAATAAGTATAAGTCTATTCAGATCATTTATTTCTTCTTGAGTGAGTTTTGGCAGAATATATTTTTCAAGGAATTGGTTTACTTTTTCTAGATTATCCAACCACTGTGTTTTGAATTCTCATAATCAGTAAATTTGTTAAGTTAGCATTTTTATCTAGGAGAACTCTGCTAAACTGCAAAAATGTAAAACATGACGGGTAAATATGCTATTATCATGTAGTGACATTAGTGCAGTTATTTAGATTAGGTAATTATCATATTGAAAAGAGAGGAAGAATAGAGAATGGGAAATGAAACTGTTAAAAATGATGCATTGTGGTAAAAATTTAGAGGTAACTATATCAGCCAATAGGGCTGAGCTGGCCGTGACTAGAGAAATATAAAGTCACTGGATGCCTAGAAGCAGGCGATTGGAAAGGGCAAAGCACTAAGTAGAATGCTCTAGAAGTTACCGAAGTCAGACTTCACTTTTGTGGATTCTATACTAGCAAGAAAATGGACTTTTTGAGATAAGAGTGGGTTTCACCCTGTGGGCTTGTGCAAGTCATAACTTCTCTAAGCATTTGTTTCCTCATGGGGATATTAATAACAGTAGAGATATCAAGGGGTTGATAAGAAATTCAGATAAGGAAATGTGTTAAGTGATTTTGTAGACCTGATATTGTAAACACCATTCAGTAACGTTTGGATGGAATATTCATCTATGAAATGAAACAAGAGAGGACAAAGGAAATTTGAGTAGATTCATAGTGACTAACTTTAAAAAAATTCCATTAGTTTATCTTCTGAGTTTTATTTTCCAAAATAGGGAAAGGCAAAGCCTCTGTTCTATTGAAATCCTCATGACATGCTTTGCATGAGATAGATTGTTAATTGTCTTATCAAATTTTTAACTGGAGAGAGAGTTTGTCGCACCTGCCTGCATTTCCCATTGGACAACTGAAAACCTCCCTTCTTTCTCTTTAATGTGGTTAGTTCCCACAACCATTTGTGATTGCGGGAACTTTCTGAAGGTACTGTATGGTGACTAACATAATATAATATAAAAAACATTAAAAAAAAAACACTCCTTGGGTAAGAAAGCAGCAGTAATGTTTTTAAGTATGTTCTAGCTCCTTAGATTTAAGGGACAACAACAACAATAAACAGATTGTAAGAAAAATCAAATAAGAATTTTCATACTTTTATTTTAGGAAAACACATGGTGACTAATCATTGATATTCTCTGAGTGAGGCATCAGAAGGGGCAAATAAGTGGAAAGAGAATAGAAAGCTGCCAAAATTCAACCTAGCATTAAATTTAGTGGCAAATACTGGGCAGTTAAAACTCCAGGCAGTCATTTCTTAATCTTTACAGATAACTATTCCTTTAAGGGGTTTTGCTTATGTTATTTCTGATTTTTTTTTAAAGTTAGTGTTTTTCTTTTGAAATAATTAAAGGGAAAGGAAGTCTAAAGAGAGACTGAGTGACATCCAATATTCCCTAATACCCTCTTGTTGCTTTAGGTGATTGGTATACTTAATTAAGGAGGGGCCTGGGTCTATCATCAACCAGGGCCTGACCTGGGGGTGGGAAGGAGTGAGGTGTAACCTGACCGAGCCCAGGTGTGTGCCTGCAGGTCACACTCTGGGAAAACATGTGGCCCCAACAAGCCTTTTCCAAGTCTGGCCATGCCTTTAACTATTTCAGGTCTTCTCAAATGTCTACATTCTCTCATGCTTAGACCATGTCAGCATGCTTTCCTCTAGATTAAGATTTTCAAGTTGGGAAAGGAAGTGCATAAGGTTAAGAGACTTGTTTAAGGCTGTAAAGTCTGTGGCCAAGAATAGGACTGAATTAATCTCTTCAGACTCCTGGTCACTACTCTGTATGCTACAGACAACACAGTGCCCCTTAAGCAAATCCTCAGTAATCTACAAATGCTAGTTATTTAAAAGAATGTTTTCGTCCAGAGCATAGCATTACTTTTCTTCCTTCCTTCTTTGCTCCCTCTCTCCTTCCTTTCTTCTATCTTTCCCTCTCCTTTTCTTTCTCTTTTTCTTTCTTTCTTTTTTCTTTCTTTCTTTCTTTCTTTCTTTCTTTCTTTCTTTCTTTCTTTTTTTCTCTTTCATTCTTTTCTTTCTTTCCTTCCTTCCTTCCTTTCTTCCTTCCTTCCTTCTCTCCCTCCCTCCTTCCCTCCCTCTCTCTTCTTTTTTTCTTTTCTCTTTTCTCTTCCCTTTCTTTTCCTTTTCTTTCTTTCTTTCTTTCTTTTTCTTTCTTTCTTTCTTTCTCTCCTTCCTTCCTTCCTTCCTTCCTTCCTTCCTTCCTTCCTTCCTTCCTTCCTCTGTCCATCTATCTGTCTACCTATCTGTGCCACAGGTAAAGCAGCCTTTATTTTTACTGTGCTCCAAAAAACCTGGTCTTTGTGCATCTAACATGTTTTCCTTAAAGAAAACACAATGGCAGATAAGATTTGTTCCTTGTAAGTTTTCCTATCCTGTAGAGGTATTTATTGATAGAGACACTCTGGATAGATGGGGGAGGCTCCAAAACCCTGTACACAAATAACATTAGTGGGAAAATAAACTTAAGTGCCTTCCTATGGACAATCTTATTATAAACTGTCCATGAGCTACACGATATAATATTTACAGACAAAAAATGTAAAAAAAAATTTATCTTGCTTGAGATCGAAAGAGAATGTGCCATTTTGAATAAATACCTGCATCTGGTTATTTAAATGATTTACATTTCTTTCTTCTTCTTTTTTTTTCTGTAATTCTGTTTATGAAAAGCATTTTAAAACTGGTAGCACATTTGCCTGAATTTACAAATAGGGTCAACTGACCTTATATCTTCATTGTGAGGATGGGTGAAATAATTCTTCTTCACTTGGTACCTTAAATCCATGGACTATACTGATTGACATCCTTCCGGAATGTCATACGAGTGTCTGCTTCAGAGCCATTGAGGTACAGATACCCATCTGGGCAAATCCCACTTAACTCCAATGGACTGCCTTCTGCTAGCACAATCAGGAAAAATAGTTTTATGTTGAGGCCACATGTTCTAGTTCCTCTTTGTTGGAAGTGAGGTCGGGGTGTGTGTGCAGTAGTCTGAATGTGGGCACTTAAGTCAGAAGGCCTGAACTGCAGGGGCGCCTGGGTGGCACAGCGGTTAAGCGTCTGCCTTCAGCTCAGGGCGTGATCCCGGCATTATGGGATCGAGCCCCATATCAGGCTCCTCTGCTGTGAGCCTGCTTCTTCCTCTCCCACTCCCCCTGCTTGTGTTCCCTCTCTCGCTGGCTGTCTCTATCTCTGTCACATAAATAAATAAAATCTTTAAAAAAAAAAAAAAAAAGAAGGCCTGAACTGCAAATTCACTTGCTATATATGACATTTGGGCAAATTAATTAACGCTTAAGAGCTTCAATTCATATGTGGATTTAAAATAAACACTCAGAAAAATTGCTGATGATAGTAAATGCTCATGAAATAAATGATCCAGTTTAACACCTAGTATTTGTCGATGCTCAATTAATAAATTCTTTGCCCTTCTCTTTTCTGATGTCAGATCAGCTGGTGTTCACCTTTGGGGCCATCTCTTCTGCTGTCCTCATTCCACTGTCCTCTTTCTTCACACTGCCTTTCTTTTATCTTTCCTCCTTTTCCTGTAGATATTTGCTTCCTTTCACCCTCCAAAGTTCTTTTCCATAGAAAGCAGCATCCAATTGGAATGTTCTGCTCCTTCTGATTAGTGAACTGTTTAATTGGCACTCTGACTTGACCATTTCTTTTTATGTTTGTATCCTCGCTGACTTTTCAAAGGATCTATTTGAGCATTTCTGGTGGTCAATAGCTTCTGCTTTACCCTCATTCAAAACTTCCATCACTCCCAAACCTGTATACACACTCTTTATTTCAAGACTTGGAATTTTTCCGTATACTTGTGGGTCCCCAGACAACGGAATTTTGTTTATAGTTAGGTGATCTCGTTGTGGGATTATGATCCTGTGTTAAGGACTACTGTGAAGTGGACAGAGGTAGTGGAAAAGGCTACTGTTTCTTTCCTTTCTCCACTATTTTGTTCTGACCTTCTAAGCCCAAACTGGAATGCCAGGATCAGAGCTCCAGAAATGCTGAAGCCTCACTGCAAATTTTGTATGCCACATCTTTTTACATATAACCTTGAACAACATTTTCTTTTCCTTTAAAGATTTTATTTATTTATTTGACAGAGAGAACACAAGCAAGGGGAGCAACAGGCAGAGCAGGGAGCCCGGTGTGGGGCTCGATCCCTGGACCCTGGGATCATGACCTGAGCTGAACGCAGCTGTGTAACCAAATGAGCCCCCCAGATGCCCCTCTAAAGTCAGTTTAATAGAACTGAGAAACAAATTATAAAAAGCCAATTGAAGCATTTTGGTAAGATTTGGGTTAGATTGGGAAGTTGCTTTCCATTGTCAAAGTTAATAATAATGATAAATGCACACATGTCCCTACACAATATGTGTTAATTGCTCCCAAGATTCAAACCAAGGTGCTTTAAAGTAAATTACAGAGTTTTTTTCTTTTATTCACTCTTTTTTTTTTTTTTTTTTTAGAGTGATTCAGCACTTCTCTTTTTGGGCTGTGCAACAGATTTTCTATTTGCCTTTTCATGTAGCCACTATGTCCAAATCAAATCAGATAATCTGCATTCCAAACACCATTCAAAAGGAAAGAAATCCAGGAAATGTATTTTCCATCATTTCCCGAAACTATGTGGTCATAGCTCTGGAACTGAACCATTCCCAATGGAGTAACTATGTGCAACAACAGGCATTCCACTGACATACACAAATCATTATTTATTTGAACGTTATGTTAACAGCATATTGTTACTTCTACAGTAAACTTCAAAAAATTTGGTAACATTCATTGTGACAAGTCTACAGTTTTTACTAAAATTCTTATTTGTGTGTTCAATTTAATGTGCAATATGTCTTTAACTCTGTTGGGAAGCAAGACAACCAAAGGTCCGCTGTTTTTCTACTTTAAATTAATATGATGATATAAAAGAGGAGATTGGATTATGTTACTCTGTAGAGTCTGTACTTGCTTGATTGAAAAGCCCCAAATTCCATAGCATTAAGAAACCTTCCCAATCAGATCAGAGAAATTAAAAAAAATACTTGCGGGAAAGTTTGGAGAGAGAGAGAGAGAAAAAGAAAGAAAGAAAGAAAGAAAGAAAGAAAGAAAGAAAGAAAGAAAGAGAAAGAAAGAAAGAAAGAAAGAAAGAAAGAAAGAAAGAAGAAAGAAAGAAGAAAGAAAGAAAGAAAGGGAGGGAGGGAGGGAGTAGGAAAGGAAGGGAGAAGGAAAGAAGAAAAAAGAAAGAAAGAAAGAAAGAAAGAAAGAAAGAAAGAAAGAAAAGAAAGAAAGAAAGAAAGAAAGAAAGAAAGAAAGAAAGAAAGAAAACGAATGGAAGGAAGGGAGAAAGAAAGAAAGGGGGAAAGAAAAAAAGAAAGAAAGAAAGAAAGAAAGAAAGAAAGAAAGAAAGAAAGAAAGAAAGAAAAAGAACAAACAGAAGGAAGGAAGGGAAAGAAAGGAAGAGAAGGAAGGAAGGAAGGAAGGAAGGAAGGAAGGAAGGAAGGAAGGAAGGAAGGAAAATCAAAACTATTTGGCGAAAGGGACCTTTACATGATATCAAAGCTATGAATTGCTCCTTTTAACCAGGGAGACAGACAGATTGTTAAAAAATGAGCAATGATTTTACCTTTCCAAAAATTTGATAGTGAGTCTTCTAAACTGTCGTAGATATCATTTTTTTTTTTTGTCTTCCCACCATCTATTTATTCCTAATTTATTTGGTAGCAGCACCTTGATTTTTCTTTGAGGAGATGCCCAGCTGTGTTGTGTAGAGTCTGAGAGTGGCGAAGGATCATTGCTGTCTGCTCTTCCTTGCCCAGAGAGGGGGCAGCGGCTATACTAACAATTTCTCTGTCCCAGGAATTTGAATCTTAGCATAGAGAACCTGTATAGAAAGCAAGAGTTGATTGTTCTGTGGGAAGTACCATAAAGAGACCATTTGTCAGTTCTCAGGCCATTGATTGACACATCAGAGATGACCTTCCCTACTTTGCTCTGATGGTATTTTGAGAACCTGGTTATAGAATCTATGGGGTCATTCATATGTCCTAGTTCTGTCATCTCAAATGAATCATGACTACATCAACCAATCAAATGAACAGGCCCTTCCTGGCTTGGTTGCAGCTTCTGTGCCTACTTAGTCCTATAAATACAACATGGCCATGCCCTACCCTACATGATATTCACCAAATACTTCCAAGAGTCTCTAGACTGATGAAATTTTGCCACTTGCATGTCACTCTTGACCATCGAAAACAATGAGTTAGTCCTTTTACTGAGATTTTATCTGATAATTAAGAATATGTCAATAGAACCCCCTCCAATAAAAAGTGCTATGTAACTGTCAGTTTATGGGATACAAAGCTAAATTATGGAGAAGAAAATCAGCCATAAATGGTAAGGATACTTGAAGTAATATGTGTATATGATAATGGCAGACATTAGTGGAAGTTTGAAGATTCGGTTCAGTGAAAACATATTCCTACCCCTGGCCCCAGAAGTGAAACTGAAAGTAAAAATTAAAAAGAGCAAGTTGGTTTATTGATGGAAGGATTGGCAAACTATAGCCCGCAAGCCAAAGCCACACCCATCCAGTTATGTATTGTCTATGGTGGCTTTGTCACTACGATGGCGCAATTGAGTGATTGTGTGACAGAGACCACGTGGCTGGAAGTCAAAAATGTTTACTATCTGGCCTTTAAAAAAAGTTTACCAACACCTGGATTTAACTACATTCTATACATTGTTGAAAGGAAATCTGAAAAATTTTTGAATGGTGCTATGCAGTACCCATCCCTATTTTGAGATTTCCAAAGAGAATAGCATTTGGAAAATCTGGTTATAAAAGCTTCATTTCTACCACCTATAAGACTGCTATAACTAGACAATCATTTACCTTCTCTGAGTCTCCATTTTCTCTTTGTAAACCTGAAATTTCAATAACACCTACTTCTCAGACTTACAATAAGGGATATAAGTATGTCCTAGCATATTTGAATACAATCTATGACATTTAAACAGTCTTAATTTTAATGAAGAACACTCAAATGTAATCCCACAATTACCCCAGATATATTCTCTCTTTCCCAGAGGCAATCACTTCTGTCCATTTTTGTTAAAATTCTAGAAGTTCTTGCCTTCAAATTATTAGATAGTATGCTATTTCTATTTCTTCATTAGCTGCTGAAATTTATCTATTGAATTCCCATTATGATAGATGAGAATTTCATGTATCCAACCTAGTTTATCTTTCTGTAGTTCTATTTAATATAATTAAACCTCTATATCTTTTTCTACCTACTTCCTCCCTTTACCTTTCAATATCTGACAGACCTAATATTATTTCTAATTTATTAATATTAATAACACAATTCTATTATATTCTGAAATAATTTCACACTATTTTTCCAAGTGAAAAGCTTTTTCAGAGGGTATGACCTAACTTGAATATATATACATTAATATGTCATAAAAGAGTCAACTGGTTACTTATTATATTTAATTTAGTAAATTAGTGATAGAGGAATCTATGAAAGTATATTACATAGACATCTTATTAATTCAGAAATTCTTTTCATACTTTGATGTTTCTATGGAGCAATTTTTTTTTTTTTTCAAAAGCCTGTTTCAGAATCATCTCTGTTTCCATCTTGGTTCAGGCATATTTTTTTGAATCCATACATGCTGTTGCTGTAATTTCATCCCCAACTACAAACTATCAAGTACATTTTTTTGTTTAATCTAGAAGAGAAATTCTTGATCTCTACAATACAAACAATTGTTCTATTGCTTTTTAAAATAATCTTTATTTATTTATTCATGTTTAAAGATTTTTTTTTTCTTTTTTGAGAGAGAGAGAGAAAGAGGGAGACCATGCACATGCAGGAGCAGTGGGACGGGACAGAGGGAGAGGGAGAGGATCTTAAGCAGACTCCGTGCTCAGCGCAGAACTGGATGTGGGGTTCAGTCTCACGATCCTGAGATCATGACCTGAGCTGAAATCAGAGGTTGGATGCTTAACTGACTGAGCCACCCAGGGGCCCCTAACATGATCTTCAAAAGGTATGTTTATAGCAACTTTCATCACTTTCAGGTGTGAGGTCTAGGAATAATGACCAAATCTGTATGAAATTTCTTTTCCTCTATTATTATTAACATGATATTTCTTATAATAATAATAATAATAATAATAATAATAATAATAATATCCTCTCCATCTCTTCCCCTCCCCCCTCCTCGTTCTATCTTTTTAGATGGCTTATTTTTCTCAGGGTGGAAAGTTTTAAGATCATACAGTTTTATCTTTGGTGTTCTATAATTTCACATTCATGTGTGTAGTTTTTGCTTCATTTTCATTCCTTGTGCTTGGCACTTAACAAGCCCTTTCGTTTTGCAATGGCATGTCTCCCTGAAGTCTGTAAAGTCTCTGCTTCCATTGATTTGATGATTTCCCCCCACCTCATCTGCTTTATTCTCTCTGATGCAACTGTTGATCCGATATCACACTTCGGTAATTAACTCTCCTCTTTCTTTTCTTTTCTCCAACATTTTGCCTCTTTTCCTTTGCTCCACATTCTGAGAGATGTATTTATCTTTATTTCTCAGCTCTTCTTTCTTTTTTTTTTCTTCTGCAAGCATACCTCAAAGTCCTAGAAACCCTTCTGGTTCAACAATAGTTCATTTTTCATGGTAGCCTGTTCTTGTTTAATGAATATGATATCTTCTCACATTTCTCTGAGGATAATTACTAGAGATTTTCTGTCTTATTCCCCCCACCCCCCTATTGGAGCCCATTTCTAATTCTATTTGCTTTTTTCCTTTTTAAAAAAATCGTTCTCTCCATATGGAAATATTCCTTAACTTTTTGTAGATGTCAATCTGTCCCTATTCAAGAACAAGGAAGGTCGAAGTTTGATTTGAATTTCTGAGCATGCAGGTTTGACTTGGATCTCTGATTTAAGGTCATAGACAAAGAACCATAAAGGATACACGAAGAATAGCTTTCTCCTACAGACCTAAACTTTCACCAGCTACTAAGTGTTCTCTAGACAATTTAATCCCTTTAGAGTATGACAGTGTGATTTTTTTTTTCCTGGAGTAAACATCAGATTGCTAGTAGTTATGCCTGCTGGGGTGGTGGGGAAATCTCACTCTTGATCATTACACAATCCATCCCATTCAGGCTCATTTCTTCCTCCCAGTCTAACACCAGAAGCTCTGTGCCAGGCAGCCTGGAAGCTCCCCAGCATTATCTCCCTCTACACCCATTCTGGGCTGTGTCTTCCCTGCTGGCTTTATAATACATCTCCCATGCACTTTCTGTTTCCAGGAACATGCAAAATCTCTGGTTCTCTGATGGACCATGGTTTTGTAGATTTATATCTATTTTTATTCCTTATCATCTTTGACTATCATTTATTGGGTGTTTGGGAGACAGAACAAGAAAGTTCATCTGGTTAGTAACCTACCCGAAACTAGAATTCAACTTCCATTTTATGAACCTTCAGGTGTCACTGTATTTCTTAGTTATTCCCTCTCCGTGAACAATAAGTTACTAAGTTATCATACTAGAAATAAAGGGACTAGGTACCAGAGCTCACCTCTTTAAAAGCTTAGCTGTATTAACCTTGATCCATACAACGCTCACCTCTCCCTTTGGCAAATAGGTTTCTGCCATTGTCTTTTCTAGAAATAGCTCTTGAGAGAAGGCATTTCAACTTCTTCCTTCTCTAACATGGCACGTATCCCTCAACCCTCTTTTCTGTCTGCTCCAAAAGATGTTTTCATTGTAGTCTTTTGAGTCTATCTAATTTTGATCTTTTCCATAGTATATTTAGAACAATCTTGGTCCTGCAATGAAAAAATAAGTACAGCATTCGTCGGCTAGTATCTCAAAGCAGCACACGTTCTGTGTCAACAGAGAGCTTTCTCCAGTCAGTAAAGGGTAAACAGAGCCTGTGCTGGAGTAACAGGACAGCTGTCCTGGTTCCCTCTTCTGAATTCAGTTTTGACACCAGCTGTGGCGTTCTGCTCTGCACTGGGCTTTCGTCTATTCCCTCTGCATCTGGCTTGGCCCATACTGGCATTCTCTGATATTCAGAGTGTCTTCTTGCACCTTTTCTTTCTTCTTCTTCTTTTTTTTTTAATACTTTTTATTTTGTTATATTAGTCACCATACAGTATATCCCCAGTTTTTGATGCAAAAAAGTTCCACGATTCATTATTTGCATATAACACCCAGTGCACCATGCAATATGTGCCCTCCTTAATACCCATCACCAGCCTATCCCAGTCCCCCACCCCACTCCCCTCTGAAGCCCTCAGTTTGTTTCCCAGAGTCCATAGTCTCTCATGGTTCATTCCCCTTTCTTCTTCCCTTTCCTTCTCCTACTGATCTTCCTATTTCTTATGTTCCATAAATGAGTGAAACCATATGATAATTGTCTTTCTCTGCTTGTCTTCTTTCTTTTCTTCTCCTCCTTCCTCCAACATATTGCTCTGTGAATCCAAAAAATAAAAAAATAAAAAAAAATAAAAAACAAAAAACAAAAAAAACCTGCCTAGGCTTGCTGAATAGGGAGATCTGCCACAAACTCAGTCTTGGATTTTTCTCTTCTTTCCTTCCTCCTTCTCTTTTTCCCACCTTTTCCCTCTCCCTTTCTTCTGAACCCCCCATCCTTTTGTCTCCCCTTCTCCCTCCTCCTCTGAAATGAACTTCTTCACGTATCAAGGCTTCACAAAAGCTGCCAGGTTTCTGATAAGTAGCTTGAATTCTCAACCCGGTGCAGCTGTAATCTGATGTTATCAGGGCCAGCAAAAGTTGATGGCTAGGAGCCAAAGATTTGCAGAACAAATAGGTGTTGAAAACACCCACCTCAGCAGTTTAAACAAGCCAAAGGCGTTTGGAACCAGTACTGGGCGGCTCCGCAGAGGAAACTGACAGGGAAGGAGTTGGGAAATCCCTGGGTTTCTCAAAGAGGCCAAGCTCCCCTCCTCGGGCACCCTGATTCCAGGCTGAAAAATCTCTCTGGAAACATAGAGGATTTTGTCTTCCTGATGTGAGCACTCTTATACTGGGTCAATATGGATTTGAGAGGTGCGGTCAGTAACTCCAAAGCCAGACATGGTTGAGGTGATGTCAAGACATCTCTTTGGTAACTGTTTCAACTTTCTGGACATCGTGTGCCCTGGGGCATTTAAGTAGGTATTGTTAAGGATAAACAGAGCCTGATACTAGCGAAAGGTGTAAGCACAGGTTTTAATCAGTAATCTATGATTGCGATAGGCAAGGAAATCCAGTAGGAACTGAACTCAAATGCAATTCACACAGAGATAATAGGTGTTTTCAAGGGAGAAGAGGGACTAGAAAGGGGTGCCTGGGGCCTCAGATCAGGGAAGTGAAAGAATACAAAAAGCAGGAAGTGGGGTTGGTCCCTGCGAAACCCACTAGGGTTGGCTAACTGGTCCTTATCAAAGTTATGCCTCCTCCCCCCACCCAAGATGCTACCAGGCAGGGGCCATAGCCTGGGGTGCTGGCTGGAACACACAGTTCTTTCCCCTGGCAGTCTTGAGTTTTCTCAGGCAGGCACTTTAAGGGGACTAAGGTCATCCTAGGGATGTGGCCTTGAGTTGGTAGAAGCTATATTTGGTGTTTTGTTGCATTCTTTATAAACCAAGATTCAAGCCTCGTAGAGAAAGCACTCAGAGGAGCCTAGCTAAAGGTCGGTCAAGGAGAGAGTCATTGCCAATATATCGAGCGCCAGGTCTGGTTACCTTAATCAATTGTTAGAGCTAAATGGTGGGATTCTGGCTCCAAATTTGAGGTCTCAGAAAAATAAATCAACAACAACAACAAAAAGCAACTCTGTGTTTGGGGTTCTGACGCTCGGTGTGGTTAGTATACTGTTGGTCACTAGGCAGAACTTGGGAGAGAGAAGTATTCCGCTGGAACCACGAGGGAAAGGAGAAAACTGCACTGGAAGCAAGTATGCTTTACTGATATGCAGTCTGCTTATCACACCAGGCCCTTCCACCAGAGACGCATTCTCATTTGTCACAAAACTCAAAAGAAAATACAACCCACAGAGGGAAACGGGTTTGGACAGAAAACAGAGGTGAGGTCTGGGTGTTGCTCCGAAGCCCGCAGTATTCATTATTCCCGTAAACGGTCTGCAGTCCAGAGATTCACATTTTATATTTCTATATGCTTGAATATTTTTGAGTGCTATTAAGGATGCCCATAGACGGTGCGGGTCACATGGACTATTTAGATGACACTTGCCAGGCCATGCTTTCGAAACCTCACTTCTATTTTTGTGAGTGAAAATTTTGCAGGTGCTAAGGTGGTCGATGCAAATATCACCATGTGAATATGAGCCAATTAACAAACAACCACATTTTATGAGGTTGCCACCGCCTAATTGTTTTGTGTCTGCAGTTAATTATTTCTGGGAGATATTTCTGCCTATGGAGAAGGAGTCTGTTATTATAATCGAGAGTACTGCAAAACAAAAGTTGTGCTGTAAGCACATCAAGGGCAGGGATCACATCTTCTCTATGTTTTAAAAAGTTCCATAAATCACTTCGGGCCCGTGGATTCTAAATGACTATGAACCGCTAATGGCAACATGGTTCTGAAGTTTGGAAAACACATCAGAGAGCCAGCCGCAGTGAATAATATCGAAGGTATAAAATATCAACACAATTCGCTGTAGTTGGTAATGCTGTTAACTCATCAGCTCCTCTTCTTACAGACGCAAAGAAGGTTGGGGCTGGAAGGAAACATGGAAATTGTCTATTCCAATAACTTTATCTTAAAATTTGGAAATTATGACCCAGAGAAGTTATGTGACCCACATGGGACTTGGGATACTGCCTGCCCTAGTCCCCAAAGTACACGATGGATAAATCCGTGCCTCCCCGCCCACAGACCCAACTCTTCCCGGTATCTTTCTGAAGGTATCAGAGGCAACACGTGTCAATGGAAGCCATGTCTTCCAGGCCTGAGGGAGCTCCGGCAAAGTCATTTTACAGCAGGAGGCTAAACTAATCTCATAAATTGGCCTGTCCAGACAAAGTCATGAGCAAAGTCTGTAGTTTTATGCAGAGAGATTTTATTTTTGTTATTATTGCAGATGCTCATTGGTATATTAATGCAAGTTTTTATTGAGCTATGCCCTGAGGCTTTTTAAATTGAGGGTTCAATTATTTCTAAAATCTAATAATTAAGTAAATTAATGAGCCTAGTCAGAGATCTGGCAACCTGCATATAAGGATTCGATACAAGAAGTATTAGCAGGAGGGAGCCTTTTTTCCCCTCTTTAGAGGAAGATCTTTTAAAACGGTTTAGACTCTTTTTTCCAGACATAAATGAAGTCTGACACTGAGATCCACAAACAAGGCCAGTGCATGGATTCAGGTTAGAGATGGAGCTTAGCCGCAGATGGGGGTGGGCAGGGCAGACCTTGTCATCTAAGTTGTCCCCCCTTGCCAAAGCAATTTTGAGTTTCCGGAAGTATAGCCTCTAGGAACACAGAAGAATATTACTGTGGTCGTGTCCCTTTGTTTAAAGATAGCAACTGATAAATCATGATAGGTTCCGAAGAAGGTGACCATAATGGCTACTCGAAAATCATAAAATGAAACCCAGGTAAAGGAACTAGGAATGTTGTCTTGGGGAAGACTGCTTACTGGCAGACAGAATAAATTTCTTAAAATACTTCAGAAGAACCAGAGTCATTCTGAATGACCCTGACGGATGCACTTAGAGATTCAGCTTGTAGTTCTATAGCCTGTGCCAATGTCGTTGCTCTGCTCCTGGGATAATGCCCCAGGCCTAACCCTGGCTCTGCCACTTGGTCTTCTAAGTACAGTCTGAGAGAGGAGGCTGTTTCTTGCTGATTACCAAGCCTACAGAGGTTCTATTTAAATTCCTTCATAAGTCAGGCTTTCGACTTTGACCCCAGTTCCTGAATTTTGGATTTGGTGACTTGTGGTCTTCCATCCCCTCCCAGGACTGGCTTGACTTCATGACCTCACGCTTACCTCCATGCCCGGCCTCCTACATCACATTTATCTCAGGCTCCCCTGACCATTTCTCGTCCAGTGACTGATTCTCTGTGCTGCCAATTTTCCTTCATTCATATCTGGAGATGGCCAGACTCTTGGGCAAGATCTGACATATTTGTATGGTGTCTTGACACAATGGGTGCTTATCTAAATGGATTTTGGTCTTAAAAGGATTTTTACAAACGCCCAAACAACAGCACAACAAAAATGCCCTCTAGCATAGTATTTTTATAACCTTTCCTCTTGATGGCTTGTCACACATCCTCGTGGCATCCTATCACCATGCCGAGATTCAGAAGCAGAGTCAGAAGCCTTGGGTGACATGGCCGAAATCCCACAACAAGTGAAGACAGGCCTGGAATTGGGTGATGATCTGATGGCAAAGCCCATGTTGTTTGCACTATAATCCCCTCCTCCTGCTATTTCACACTCCAGTTTATGATTCATTTTTATACAAAGACAGTGCAAACTACAATAGGACTCTTTATGAAGTATGGTCTGGTGTAGTCCAGGTGTGTTCATTATTCACACAGGACATAATTATTAAAACCAGTGTTCCAAGACCATCGAAAGTTTAAAAGCTCTTATGGTCTTTACTTAATTCCTTATTGAACAAAGGATGTTTTGTCCTAGAGATTCCTAAAGTCAAATACAGCTAATGAGATGGAAAATTTTTCCATAAGCAAACCAAATGATGAAGCCTGGAAAGAAGGCTAGAGCCTTGAAGGTGGAGAGAGAAAACCCAAGAAATATGTCCAGATGCACAACAAACTGCACAGGGAAGGTCTACTGAGTGAGGACTTTCTTTGTGGCCCCTCAGTCACACCAGGCCTGCTCGGAATTCTGCTGACACTTGAGATTCTTCTGTGGGTTTCAGGGGCTGTAATGGATGGGCTGATGTGAATGCTCTGCTGGAGAGGGGGTAGTCATGGATGTAGAGTGGCCAGCCTCCTTGGGAAAGGGACTCAACTGAGTTGAGGAAATATCTCAACCGGAAGTGAAAGTGTGATGAAACCAGGCGGTCATGCCCTTCAGGTCAGGTGGATCTCTACCAGCTGTGGGATTTGGGCCATATTGTTCATTTAACTTTCTCTGAGTCCCAGTTGCTTCACTTGTAAAACAGTACTAACACTACTCATTCTGTCAGTTTTGATGTCAAACTAAATAAAATAATATTGTATAAAGTGTCCTGCATGAAATGGTTCTTAATACACAGTTCCTGCTTTCTACACTGCTGGCCACAATAAATTATGTCTTTTCTAAATCAATATGCACTGGGGAAAAGAAAGCATGCCATTTTAATTCGTCTCCTTTTAGCAGTTGAGGATGATACAATCGCATTTCTGGTTTTTAATATTACATCTTTTCTTAGAAGAGAGATGGGGCAACTTTTTCTCTTCCATGTCGTAGACACCCTCCTAATGTCATATGATCCCATAGGGAAAAATATTCACCTTGGTAGCTTTCTTCATCTCTAATACACCACAGGTGCATAATAAAGATTTGACAAGAAAAGTTGTTATCCAAGAAATACAGGTAAAATGACGTGTTTGTTTAGATTATCTAGATAATTGCACTAGCGTATACTTGACAGGTAAAACTGGCCATTGATTATTTTGTATTAGCAATTGTTCAATTTTATTTTAAAGTAAAATGTTGGGGAGGGGATTCCTGGTAAGAAATCCATAAGCATTAACTTCTGAGGGACCAGAGTTGCCCTCCGCTAATGAACCCATGATTTGGTAAGCAATTTGTAACATAAACACAACAGATTTGACTTATAGTTCCATACTTTAGGCAGGGTGACTGTGTATTACTTCTTGGATTAGAGGTATCTGAGTAAAAATTATCCATGGCGTCATTAGAGATTACAAACAAAAGTAATGTCTTATTCCAATGAATAATATCAGTGTAAGCAAAAGGCATACTTTTCAGGGCCACATATCATCTTCTGAAATTGGATGGATTATCATCTTCCAGTTTTGTTTTGTTTTGTTTTCTCCCCTATCTTCCACTACCAAAAAGGGAAATCAGATTAGAGTTGCTTTGATCACTATTTTGTAAACAGAATTATTTTGTGAACTAACCAAATAGAAAAGGATAAAAGAACAGATAAAACTAATCCAGAGTTAGAAAAGTGGTTACTTTTGAGGGCCTTCTGACTGAGTAAATTAATAATGGAGATTTCTAGACAGCTGGTCATGTTCTATACCTATGCTTCTCAAACTTCAGTGTCCGTATGGATCTCTTTGGAAATCTTATTGAAATGCAGATTCTGATTCAATTGGTCTAGGTGCAACCCAAGAGTCTGCATTTTTTTTATTAATAATATTTTTTTATTATATTATGTTAGTTACCATACAGTGCATTTCTAACAAGCTTCTAGATAATGCCAAGGCTGTTGGAATTTGGATCACATGCCTTGTAACTAAGTTTGATATCTTTTGAGTGGTGGATACACAGCTTTACTTGTAAAGTTTCATCAAATCGTATTTTTGATTTGTGCATTTTTCCATACTTAATTAAAAGTCTATTTAAAATAAATGCCTCTTGGAATGAAAACCTGACGTGAAATGTTAGGTGCATTTTTGTAAGTGATGGAGCTAGAACTCAACAGACTTGTCCACACACTGCTGCTGGAGTAAATGACCTTAAACACTTTGAATCTTTCTGCCGCTCTACTCACAGTTCAAATTCTGATGATAAAGGTATTCATTTGGCCAAATCTACATGTACCTGCCCCTCCGCTAAGGGTGAGCCGAGCGCCTGATTAACATAGTCTCATCAGAATCCATGTAAAGTGGGGGAAGTATTTTCCAGAAGGCAATTGGTGCATGTCTCCAAAAGCTGATTGGACAGATGTTGAGTGAACAGACTTTTCTCCAGCGGTTGGCTTCTATCTTTACGGGGAGTCCTTTTCTTCTCCTCTTTCTCATTGCTCTGATAACTTTTCCAAACTTACTCCCCTTTCTCAGCTCAATTCTGTGAGTGCGTTTGTGTGGGTGTGGGTGGGGGTGGGGGTGGGTGGATGGCAAGGCAGGAGAGACACAGGCCAACATTTATACAGAACAGTAAAATACACGGGGTTGCTACTGATTACTTGATTCACTCTGGGATGGTTTAATACTTGCAAGTGGAATTCTGGAAAGAGCTTCATGGATAAAAACAAGTAAACAGTATCTATACTAAAGGCAATAGGAATTTTTCATTATTTTTATGATTGGTTCTAAAGGCAAGTGTCAGGTCTGGGGTAAACGTGGATTGCTAGCGGGTCATTTTCTTTTCTCAGTGCCTCTTGAGGAAACAGGTTGCAGCTAGAGTTGTGTTGAGTTTCTGATAACTCTTGGGTAACAATGAATCTAGTTGTTAACCTATGCCGTTAGTTATCCCAGAAGTTATTAATTTGTACTAATGGTCAACTGCCGATTTCCCACCCCTTAGGAAACTCAGAAGAGTGTTTTGGATCCATTTGGGTAGAAAACACAGCATAGGCATAAGATCATTATCATCCGTGACACATTCAGGGCATGTTTCTTCCACATTTTGTTAGTTTCAATGAACCAGGGACTGCTAATGAATGATTTCCATTGGATAATTTTGTTTTTTCTGTTTCAAGTTTCAAGTTGCCTGTCTGGATTTCATTAGCATTGCAATGATTTACCCAAGAGGGCTTTGTTTCTTAACTTGATTGAGAAAGGGACATTGGGAAAGTGGCTGTCTTTGTGGGAAAGGAGAGGTTTTTTTGTTTTGTTTTGTTTTTTTTTTTTTAGATTTATTTATTTATTTATTTGACAGAGAGACAGCCAGCGAGAGAGGGAACACAAGCAGGGGGAGTGGGAGAGGAAGAAAGGCTCATAGCAGAGGAGCCTGATATGGGGCTCGATCCCACAATGCTGGGATCAACGCCCTGAGCCGAAGGCAGACGCTTAACCGCTGTGCCACCCAGGTGCCCCTTTTTGTTTTTGTTTTTTTTTTAACCCCATGGTGATTGTACGTGGTGCGGAAGAAGTTTGAAGAGTGTAATTTTCATTTGCAATTGACTTTCTTTTATCTTCCTCAAACTATGGTTTGTGTAAATTGCTACAAACATATCTATTCATCGGACACCAAAATCACCAGCATTTTATTACCCAGGGAAAATTACTGCCATAAAAGCAAAATTATTTAAGTGACATATTGGAAAAGTGTCTGAAATTCCATTGGAAGAGAGGAAAAACTGATTTTAGAAACCAGTTTTTTTATTTTTGTTCATTTATATATTATTGCTTATTGATTATTATTGATTATTGATCGTTTAGATCTAATACTTAGCTTATTTTGTCACATTCTTTTTCTTCTCTGATTTGTGGTAATAATTTCACAGGTGTAATTAGTTCAAAATAAGGCCAAGTTATTTCATCAACTTGGCAGAATATGACATAAATATAGTATAAAATGGTCTTGGGGCACCTGGGTGGCTCAGTCAGTTAAGCATCTGCCTTCAGCTCAGGTCATGGTCCCGGGGTCCTGGAACTGAATCCTGCCTCAGGATCCTTGCTCAGCAGACAGTCGGCTTGAGATTGTCTCCCTCTGCCCCTTCCCCACTCATGCTTGCTCTTTCTCTCTCAAATTATAAAATCTTTTCAAAATGGTTTTATTTTTCTTTGAATTTATCTATACATTTTGCTAACTAATGTCACAACTTTTTTTATTATTATGTTAGTCACCATACAGTACATCCTTAGTTTTTGATGTAATGTTCCATGATTCATTGTTTGCGTATAACACCCAGTGCTCCATGCAATACGTGCCCTCCTTAATACCCTTTACTGGGCTAGCCCATCCCCCACCCCTCTCCCCTCTGAAACCCTCAGTTTGTTTCGTGGAGTCCATAGTCTCTCATGGAGAGGGAAGGGAAAAATGAAGGGAAAACAACTATTTTTTTTTTTTAAGAGAACTCTTTGATGGAACAAAGAGCTCCATCTTCAAGTTACACTAGTGTCTCTATCTTCTCTCCTACTTCTCACCTTGATGGATTCATCATCTCCTCAGAAGACTAAGGCCAGGTTGGGTGTCCACACTCTTGTCCCCTGGAATTCCAACCTTCGTTTCAATGGAGCCCAATTTAATGGGATTTGGTGTTGTGATGTTAGTTTTCTTAATTAACCCTAGCACAGCCCCAGGCGAGGGACTATGGGTCATTCGTCAAGTGGCTATTCAAGTCTTTTGCCCATTTATTAAATTGGACAAGTCTGCCTTTTATTGATTTAAAGGATATTCAAATGGCAAACAATATATCAAAAGGTACTCAGTAGCCTCACTTAATACCCCTGAGAAGCGAACAGACTCAGGAGAGTCACGTTGTGGTCAACTTAACCTATTTAATTAGTTACGTGACTAGCTACGGAACCATTTCAGGGTGAGGACACTTAGGCCTTGTGGTTTGGCACACCAGCAAGCACATGGAGGGGCACTGCAGGCCCACAGCAGACTGTCTTTCCCCACAAATGTGAATCAAGAAGCATTAAAAAAAAAAAAACTCAACCAATTAGAATTATTCTTTATGTATACTTTTAAAAAGCTATTTTTAAAAATATTTAAATTATCCATATAATTAAAAGATAAGATCCCTATGAAAATAAGATACAAATAACACTCACAAAGCTGAATATTTTGTATTTGCTTTTGAACAATTTAACCACATCTTATTAAATATTTTTAAAATAAAACAATCTGCAGTTCTGCCAGTCGACGTCCAGATTGTGACGAATGGTGATAAAAAGCCCTAAGACCCTTTGTAGTAGGCAGGATTCTAAGGTGGGTGCCAAGATTCTGTCCCCTGGTATATGTGTTCTTTAAAATCCCATCGACTTAATTGTGAGCAAGACCACTGAATATAATGGAGCATCTTTCCCATGAGTATGTTATGATATAAAGCAAAAGAGATTTTACAGATGTGATTAAGGCCCCTAATCAGTTGACTTTAACTCCCTTCGAATGGAGCATATACTGAGCAAGGCTGACCTAATTAGATGAGTTCTCACGGAGACAAGGAGCAGCAGCAGACGCTCTCCTGCTGACTGTAAAGAAACAAGTCACCATAAGCCCTACTGTCACGATGAACTGAATTTTGTCAATCACCTGAATAAGCTTAGAAGATCCTGAGTTCCAGGGGCACCTGGGTGGCTCAGTTGGTTTAATGCCTGCCTACTGATTTCTGCTCAGGTCATGATCTCAGGGTCCTGAGATTGAGCCCAGTGTCAGACTCCTTATCAGCAGGGAGTCTCCTTGAGACTCTCTCTCTCTCCCTCTTCCACTGCCCCTCCTTCCCAATGCTTATTCACTCAAATGCTCTCTCTCTCTTTCTCTCTGTCTAAAATCAATAAATAAACCTTAAAAAAAAAAAAAAAAAAGAAACCCCTGAGCTCCAGATGAGAATTCAGCCCTAGCTGATACATTGATTTCAACCTTGACCCTGAGCAGAGAACCCAAGTGAGCCCTGGCCAGATTTCTTTTTTTTTTTTTTTTTTAAGATTTTATTTATTTATTCGACAGAGATAGAGACAGCCAATGAGAGCGGGAACACAAGCAGGGGGAGTGGAAGAGGAAGAAGCAGGCTCCCAGCGGAGGAGCCTGATGTGGGGCTCAATCCCATAACGCCAGGATCACGCCCTGAGCCAAAGGCAGACGCTTAACCGCTGTGCCACCCAGGCACCCCTCTGGCCAGATTTCTAACTGACAGAACTGAGGTAATAAATGGGGATTGTTCTAAGTCACTAACTTTGTGATGGTTTGTAGCAGGAAGAAAATTTATACAGTATTAATGCATATTATAACTAGAAATGCCATCTAAGCATCCTGTATTCATAGCTCTCTCACATTTTTTGTATAATCTTTTCAACAATGTACAAAGTAGGCGGTCATCCACCCACATTTATCCACCATTTCTTATGTACAGAGAGAAATCAGGGGTTCTTACTTGCAGATGGGGCTAACCACCCTACTTTGCATGTTGTTGAAAAGATGACACAGGAATTGTAGGGGAGCTATAAGTCTGGGGCCTGGCATAGGGAAAATGGTCCCTAAATGGTAACTTTCCTTATTGAGCCAAGACCTTGTTAATGGCCATGAGCAAAACAACTCAGAACTTGTACGTACCATGACGGTCAGCTAGCTCTCAGTTCTTCATCGACCTGATGAGGGACAAGCAACCCTCTTTGGTGACAGCTGCTGAAACCTGCAGCCGGCATGTGGTGGAAGCTCATTCGTCATAACCCTGACCTTCTCATTGTTGGGAAAGTGGTGGAACAAAGAGGATAGAGGGCTTCGGTTATTGCTTCTCGGAGTCCCTACTTGGATGTTCTCATATGACCTAAAGTTGCTATAGAAGAAAGTTCAACAGGCTGTAAATGTAATATCTTGCCATCACATATAAACGTCATTTAATCGTCTGTAATGTTCCCATGGCTAAATGGGGTAAGGGGTAGGGCAACATTTTGAGGGGATGGAAAAGGGGACATTCCTGGAAATGCACTATCTTTAGGCCTTTCAAGTGAGGAGTGGGAACAAATTGCAGTGACAGGAAAACTGCATTTATTGCACTCGACAAGTGGCTAAAAATTTCTCCTTGAGGGGGTGAAAAGAGATGATTTCTACCTAAGGCAACTCAAGGCACTAGGATTACATTGGTTTTTGTTTTTGTTTTTGTTTTTATTATGGAAAGCTGTTTTTGCCCATAGATGTGAAAAAAATAACATACAGCCCCTGGCTTGTTCTTTTGCAAGAATTATTGGTTTCTGAAACGTTGATCCCCAAAACTGAATGAGGACAAGGAGGGTCCATAGTGTATTTTGCACATGTGTCCCTCTTGTACCACTGCTGGAGACTCTGTACTCTAGGAGATGAAAGGAAGAGAATATTTGATTTATCTAAATTCTCTTAGAATTTCTTAGCCTCTAGTATTTCAAACATTAGAGAAGTCTTTGAATTACCTTTTTTTTTTTTTTTCCTCTCTCTGGGCACATATGGAAAGGAATGGGAGCAAGGGGAAGATCATTTGGTAGAGTAAGAACTTACTTTGCCATCTATCATGATTCTGTTTTTATTTCAAATATTTAGAAATTTTAGAAATATTCCTAAATGCACAAACCTGTCCAGAATTCTCCCACCACTAGTACTTTTGCTTATTATATAACTTAGAGAAAGGGCATCTCTCCCCTCACCCACACACACTAGGGACAGTGAGAAATAAATGCTATTTTGTTCTCTAAGTAGTGTCACATTTTCCCCCAATCTGGATCTCGTTACCTTGATCTATGCAGAAAGCAAACATCTCTTACGGAAGTAGCCAATCCATGAACTTCACCATTTTTTTTCTAACTATACTGAAGTGTCACATAAACATCAAGTCAGTATTTCCTTGTACCCATGAGCATGATATCATGTGTTTTCTGTGTTTTCTATGAGCATGTATGTGGAAGTAAAGAGCAAAGCAACAGCTTTCTGGAAGCACATGAGAAGGGTTAACTTGCCTCCCACACTCTGTTTTGTTCAGTGCTCTAAGCTTTAAGACAAATATCTCTTTGTTTTTCTTCTTTAATATCCAATTCCAGGCTCACTAGGGAAGAGAGGACAGGACTCCACAAAACTCACTTTGTCTCGGCTAGAACTATAACACAAGCAAGACATACAACAAACTTTTCATGCTTAATTTTTTCTTCAGAGTTCTGAAGACACCTGCCTGGGGGCTTGTGGCTAATGGGCTGCAGAAGGCTTGGGTCATTGTTCAAACTCAGTAGCCTCCATGCGATGTCCAGTCGAAGATCAGTGATTCCAAAGTAGTTCTCTTGTCTGAGTCTGCTTACCACACAGCTTTCAAGACTTGAAAGTCTCCTTCCCACCCCCTCACTGCCTTCCACCTCCAGTGCCTTTTAAGATAGAAAGAGAGAGTGACCCTTGTGGGTTAGACAATCCAACATCAAGGTGAATTCTTGATAACCAGCTCTGTTCTCCCTTATATCTTGTAAGCATGCTAATTAGAAGGAGTTTGGTTTTGAAGATCAAGGGAGAAAGAATTCTGAAACCAGGGCAAGCAGTGGCGGCCATCACACTTTCTAGTCACTTCCGGAAGTTTCAGCTAGCTTGCTTCTGAGAGCCCACTGAAGTGAGAGCCTCCTGACACATAACCTCTCAACATCCAGATTTTAAAAATTGCTCGAAATAGCAAACGCAGACACCACAGAGAGCTATCTGTGTCACAGAAAAATCCAAAGCATGACATTTCCTCCCCACTCAGAACATTTAAGCACCATACTAGCCACAAGACTCTAAGTGCTATCTTTCCGTTACCCACAATGGAATTCTCACTGAGAGTTTTCTTAGGACACCTTTGCCTCTCTTCCACATTATTCAAGAGTTTTGTTCTTTGCAAGTTGTACACGGTGCAAATACATAGTTCTTGCTGGATGAGCTCACACTCACATACCACTGTACTTGGGCATAGAGCCAACTTGCCATATCCAGTCCTGGGGGAAAGATGCTAAGTGGGCAGCTAAAGGCCCTGCTTCCCAGGCAGCTATAAATTTTAGCAGAGCAGATTTTCTTGGATTACAAAAGTAGCACAAAAACAAACCCCTAAGCCACCTGTTCAGAAAGTCCGTTCACTTTTATCAAATCAAGACTAGGAAACAGCCAAATGAAATTAAAAAACAAAACAAAACAAAACCCAAAACCAACAAAACAAAACAAAACCAAGGTCAAGAGGAAAAGATACAGGGGTTGTGGAAGCTCACGTTTATTACAGTTGAAGAATTAATTTTGCTTGACGTTTCCTATTGGCCAGGAAAAAGGAAACCAGAGCAGGGCAGGTGGTGGTTCCCAGACTGAATGTACCTCAAAATCCTTTTAAAATAATGAGATTCCCGGGGTCCCCACAGACTTACTCAGCCATTTCCGAGAGGGAACCCACATATCTGTGCTTTTTCTAAGCTACCCAAGTGAACCTGATGTTCAGCTCTGGAAATCACTGGGCTAAATGACTAGCATTTTTTTTCCTTCTTTTTCTTTCTTTCTTTTTCTTCTTCTCCTTCTTCTTCTTCTCCCAATAAGGAATATAATATCAGTTCCTCCAGAGAATTAGAATGTTCCAGAAGTTAAATCTCCTTTATGATGATTCATCAAACTTATCTAACTCATTTCATACATCACATACTGATATAGGGCAAAATATGTTCAACAATGTTTACCATGGTAAGTTTCATAAAATGTGTTTTTAGGGGGCACCTGGATGGCTCAGTCGGTTAAGCATTTGTCTTTGGCTCAGGTCATGATCTCAGGGTCCTGGGATCAAGCCTGGCATCGGGATCCCTACCCTTCAGGGAGTCTGCTTCTCTCTCCCTTTCTACCTCTGCTCCTTGCCACCTCTTGTTCTCTCTCTCTCATTCTCTCTCACATAAATAAATAAAGTCTTTAAAAAATATGTTTTCAGATCCTTTGAATAAAGTTGGGCTAATTAAGCAAAAAAATAAATGAGAAAACTAACTTTACCGTGGTAACAGCAATAAGATTTAGAAGTCTGCATAATAGTATGCAGATTTTCTGAATGAAGACTGAATGCTGGGTAACCTGAATCGTTTTTAGATTTCAAAGAATTGTCCGCATTGTATATTTTCCAGTCTTGGGGAAAAAATTCTAAAAAGATCAATTATCTGAAAACAAATTCCATACTTATACACACGACTACACTATTACAGCACTGATATCTGAACACAGCAGGAAAAAAATTATCAACTAAAATGGAAAAGCTATATTCTCTCTTGCAAAGTAAACTTCTCCCACCCAAGAGTCCTCCTTTCCAAAGGCTTATTTTTTTTCTGTTCTTAGTCCTTCTAGAGCTACCACAACAGCTCTAGCAAACATTTATAGGAATGTTTGGCTTGTCAGGCCACCTGGGTGGCTCAATTGACTGAGCCATCCACTCTCAATCTCAGCTCAGGTCTTGATCTCAGGGTCGTGAGTTCAAGCCCCATGTTGGGTTCCATGCTGGGTGTAGAGCCTACTTAAAACAAATAAATGAAATGAAATAAGGGGCACTTGGGTGGCTCAGTTGGTTAAGAATCTGACTCTTGGTTTCTGCTCAGGTCACAGATCTCGGGATCCTGAGATCAAGTCCTGTGTGGGGCTCCATGCTCAGCTGGGAGTCTGCTTCAGGACTCTTTATCTCCCTCACCCTCTGGCCTTCCCTCCGATCTCTCTCTCTCTAAAATAAATACATAGATCTTTAAAAGAAAAGAAATATGTGACTTGTCAATGTCAGACACCAATGATTGAGTCTCGCTAAGAAAAAAGATATAGCCTGCTTACCTACCTCCACAACATTGGACAGGTAGATCAAATTACTATTTTTTTTTTTGTTGGTTATTTTATAATTTTAAATGACATTCTTCGAAGTCTATTCCACGTTTTATTATTTGTTAAGGCATCTCTTTGCTCCCCTCTGTGTAAGATGGGGATTTGAAGCCCTTAACTTTCCTTCCTATCTTCCTCCAGGCCAGCGTCACCCCTCTTTCTTTCCACACTTAAGCAAATATAAATCACTTTCAGACCATATCAAAACCTTTCAAGTGTTGTCTATAGGTTGATTCAAAATTTAAAAATAACTGAGACACATTAAGGCTGTAGAAACATTGAACCCTTGCTGAACCAATAGGGTGTTCTAGTTACATTTTCTTTTCTAGGGACTCACTTTTGTAATGCCCATGTGAGTGAAGGCTGTCCCTCATCTCCAGGTTATACATATTTTCTTTGCTTAAACTCCTTCTGTAAAACAAGCTCATAACCATGCCAGTGTTTATGGTTTGATTCAGAACTGTCCAAAGAGATTCTTTGTACAACCCTGTTTGTTATCCTTAAGTATCTAATTACAATTATTTTTGAAAGATGCTTCTTCACCTTTTCATTTAGAACTTCCATTTTTATATTCTTTCTTTTACTTAGAATTCATTCTTTCCTTTGTCCAGGGACCCACTGATTTTATTTTTGCTTTTTTAGGCAGCTCGGACCCAGGGAAATCTATTCGGTGACTCATCCTGGGGTATTGCCACTGTATCGCTCATCAAGTGTCCTTCTCTGTCTTGATTTCACCCTCCTTTTCCTAAAGTATACAAATAATACCATGAAGGATGCATAAAAAGTAAATTTTTAAAATCCTTACATATCTGGGAAAAATGCATTATCTAAATATATTCTGTCCAAATACATTTGAGAGTCTAAATTAAATGGATAGTTTTTAATAAAAATATAAGATACCCAATTCCTTCTTATAAATACAGAGCATTTTGTACATTAGCAATGTAGAAAACTGGCAGATGTATTATAGCAATTTTGCCCAGGAAACCCCACTGCCCAAATGGTTTCACAGGTACATTTTTTTAACTATTCAAGGAAAAAACAGTTCCAATGCTCTTAACTAATCCAAGGCATGGGAAGAGAGGAAATAGTCAACCTATTTTTACAGACCCAACATGACATTAACATCTTAAAATTACAAACCAAAGACTGTAAAAATACAGGTATATTTTACTTTCGAATATTGATGCAGTCTTTTTCTTAAAGATTTATTTACGTATTTTTTAAAGAGATAGAGAGAGAGAGTGCAAGCAGGGGGAGGGGCAGAAGATGAGGGAGAGAGAGAATCACAAGCAGACTCCTTGCTGAGTGTGGAACTGCATGCAGGGCTCAGTCTCATGACCCTGAGATCACGACCTGAGCTGCAATCAAGTCAGATGCTCAACCGATTGAACCACCCAGGGGCCCCTGATGCAGAGTCTTAATACATCATCAGCAAAGAAAATTCAGCTTGGTAATTAAAAAAGAACATATTCTAGCCAAGTGGATGGAATTCATCCCCAATGGTTTCAAATGAAAAATCTATTCATAAAATGCATCATATCCAAAGGTCAAAGGAGAACATTATTTATGAACATCTCAGTGGTTGTGGGAAAACACTTGACTACATTCAACATCCATTTTTGATTAAAATGTACTTTAATAAAATAGGAATAAACAGTATAATATATGGAGAGAAATAAACATACCTGTATATATAAATAAAGGAAGCACACACAATATTATATATATGTCAATAGAACTAGACAAATGAAAGTAATAGATAAATACGTTGTGAATATGAAAATAAAATTATAATTATTTTTGAATGGTGTCTTACATTCCTAGAAACCTCAGGGGAATCATCAGAAATTACTACAAACAAGGAAATTTAGTAATGAGAAGCTACAAATAAAAATTTTTCTATGTAGAAGTAAATACTGAAAATATAATGGAAGGAAATAGATGATTTAAGCAGAAGTCAACAAACTTTTCAGTAAAGGGCCAGATGGTAACTATTTTAAGCTTTGCAGGTCATATGGTCTCTGTTGCAAGGACACAACTTTAAGCAGGGTAGACTGTATGTAAATGTTGGCCTGGTTGGGTTTCAAGAAGCTTTATTTAGAACAATAGGCAACCCCCTATCTAAAATAACAAGGCAATATCCAAAATGCCTAAGCACCTCGAGAATCATCCACAACCCATTTACAGAACACTAAAATTCTACGAAGGGCAAAAAAAGTGATTTTGTGCTCCTTTGGAGTAAGATTCAATGCTATAATGATGTCAGTTTCCCCAAATTAATCTATAGATTGGATATAATCCTTTCCAAATATCAGCTAAAGTTCATTTAGAGCCCAACAGAGAAATGAAGTAATATGAAAGGGAAAAAATTAACAGAAAAGAACCATAGGCATAAAGAAAGATCTTGGGGGAAGTATAAATCAATGTGACCTGCTTGGAGGGCGGTTTGTGACATCTGTCAAATTTGTGAAAATGCAGTCCGTGGAGTCAATAATTCTGCTGATAGGAGGTCACCCTACTGATGTGTGCGCAGATGTTCACCAAGATACTCGTACCGTGATTTTCCTCACCGCGTTCCCCATCTTACTTTGTTTATATTGTTAAGGTCAACAGGGTCATCTAGGCAGCCTATTAAAAGCTATTTTATTTATTTTCACACTTGTCTCCCTATTTTTTTAAAGCTTTCATCAATGCTCTGTTCTAATATCCAAGAGAACATCAGCATACTCTGGTGATGGCTCATGAAGTAACTTTTGGCCTTCCCTGAAATTGACAAATACTTGAACTTCCTTGGCAATGGAAGCAAATAATCAGATACACTAAATAAAGCCTACAATCAATATGCTGAAAAAGGCGACTACTAGAACGATGTTGTTGGAATTATAGGCCCTTGACCGAAGAGCTCTGTGCCCCTCTTCCGTATTAATACATGTTCTGATGAATAAAATGGGCTCCGTTATAGGTGAACCTTGGGAATATGCATTATCCAAATTTACTTAATAAGAAAACGCATTTTTTTCCCCCTTCATGGACAGGTTGGGAAATATCTTCTCACAGAGAGAAATAAGAGAAAAGAGAATAAAGTAAATAAAAAATAAAATGTAGAGATATTAAAATAGACTTTAGGTGGGGTCCCTTGGAAAGATGGTTCTGAACTATATATAATATAGCTGATGTCACTATTGTTATTTAACTGTTATTAGGGGCCAAAATCGGATAGATCCCCTTGACAGTCTGTTTATTTCTTTCTTTCCCCCTTTGTTTACAAAAGCTGTGGGGTGAGGAGAAAAGGTGTTCCAACATTATCACTTCTTGAATGTTGTTCTGTACATTTTTGACATGAATCAAAAACAAGAAAAAAAAAGAGAAAAAAAAGGCTTTTAGTTGTAAAACGCAGAAAACCTTAAGGGTTGATTTGAGCCAGGCTAATATTACTAGGAAAACAATAGCTGTTTTGTACAGACATCTCCCTGAAATGCAGTATGGCGGGGGTGGGGGGTGTATATTGGAGGGAGGGGTCAAGGGTTGAAAAGAAAGAAAAAAAAGAAAAAAAAAGATTTATTTTGCAAACAGATTCAAATATTTCCCTCTGCCTTGCGCAAGGAGGAAATGAGAACATGTCTTTCACAGCAAATCTCTGCACTTCTGTGTCAGGATTCTTTGGAGGGGATGAGGGGTGGGGGCGTGGGGGGCTCACCTTGAATGGGGAGCACCAGCTGCCAGTGGAAAAACTGCCTGTTCTGACTTTCACAGTGGGCCCTGCATGCTGCTCTGCCTTTGACACCATCACCTCTCTTCCAGGTTCTTCCTCTGCACCCCCATCGCTGCCTGCCCCCCGGTTTTATTGTATTTTTTTCGTAGTCTCTGAAAATGCAATGGAGAATAAAAATGTGGTGAGACCTGCCGCCAGCACCTATGCCCTCCAGTTCTAAGCTGACAAAAATGTCAAGAAACTGACAGTAAAATATGCGAAGCAAAAGCCCTTGCAAACAGGAACAAACCCCAGACTATTTGGCGCTTTCACCACACTGTGTCATGGTTTTCAAACAGAAATAGCAAGTTGTGGGATTTATTATCTCTAACATCACTTGCTAAATTTTACACTACGCAAAATTTATATATACTTAAAATACATGTACATATATGTGTATTATATATATATTTATAATAATTATATATTTTATATGTATATATGAATCCTGAAGGGGAAGCTTTTGAAGACGCAGGAAGGGGGACACCAATAGGGACATGGACACATGGTCTGCACCCAGAGCTGATGGAGCAATCTTGGTCTCCATCCCTGGAAGGAGTGTTGGTTGCTCTGCCTCTGGGGTTTGTAACAGGGCATGCGGGCTGGTAAGGGGAACAAAAGCGTGACGACCACCACCACCGTTCTGCCCACACGACTGCACTTATATGGTTGAAACGTTGAAATATACATTTATTTTCTTGGCCAGCCCATTGTCAGAGAACCTGGCTAATTTCCCTGGACAACTTTCCGTGTGCGTTCAGTATGATTCTAAATGGTTCTCCGCACACGGTCTTCCTAAAATGAAAGGAACTTTTTGAGAGGTTGTGACTAATGACTGTCACTGTTTTCCGAGCCTCTGATGGAGGCTGGATTTTTCATTATTATCTAATTTAATCTGTGCAGCTATCCTACTAGGTAAGTCCCCCCGCATACAGACACCTCATTTGAGGGAGGAGGTAACTAAGGCTTATAGGAGAGTAACTTTCTCAAAATTACGGTTGTTAGTTGACAAAAGGGATTTAACAGCAATTATCCCTCTTGATACAAAGCTCTATGAGAAAATAGTTTATTCAAGTTCTTTCTTGTTTATTTTTTATTCTTTTTTTAATTCAAGTTCTTTAATAAATTATACTTACAAGTATCATTTTAAATAGGGAACACAAACCTGGGACACTTTATATGCAGGAGCTGTAGCTATTCCGTATTAACAGAAACTGCATTATTAACCCCTTCCTTTCTTTAAAAATTGAGACTCTCTGTAGATGTGCTTTATTTCCTTATCTCTTAACATCTCTTAACCAATTGAGAAAGGAAGGCAAATAAGAGTGGAATGTCCTGTTTGGTTTAAGCTAATAACTATAACGTTCTTGTAGAAATAGGAAGAGGCATCCACATAAAATGACTCCAGCAAAGCAGAATTAGGTTACTCCCTTAAGACATCAGATATCATGAATACGTTTATAATTGATGGTTTTAAAGTGCAGTTGAGGTGCCCTAGTTAGCTTGGGATGTGCACAACTTAATTGCACATAAAACTGGCATCTCATGACCTTAAAAACAAAACAGAGAGAGAGAGAGAGGCAGAGAGAGAGGGAGACAGGGGGAGAGGGAGAGAGAGAGAAAGAGAGAGAGAGAGAATGGAAAATAAACAGAAGAAGAGCAGTAGGAAAGCACACAGGACTCAATTGCCCTTGAAATTTGCACACAGCATTTGCCACAGGCAATTAACCTGCACGCAGAAGAAAGGGGGGGCCCAGGAATTTCCTGTGGCTTTTTCAAGGCCTCCAGCAGGTGACCAACAAAGCCAGAATTTGAACCCAGGGTGTGTGGTTCCCCGTCCTCTCCTGGCCCACGGACTATCTTCCCCCGCCTGACAGGGAGCGGGGCCATGTACACACCTCTTCCCCTACCATGGCTGTCTCGAGAGCCATAAAGCTGCCATTGGAATCCAAATGTCCTATCAGTGGAAATGTCTAAAGCCAATAATGGCTCCAGTGATAAGCCCTTCACGTTCCAATAGATCCCTGGGGGAAGGAGAGGCACAGCTTCTCCTTCAAGACAGCCATCGGGGGCTCGGTGCGGAGTCAGAACCCCCCAGTGTCCATTAGCCTCCACCTCTCCTGGCACTCTCCCATACACTTTATTATTACTTTAAAAACAGATTGTGGGAAAGAATAACAGCTTTAATTCCATTTACATATGAATAGAAGAGTATGTGCAGGTATGAGGAAGGAACTTCTAGGGAAAATAGAAGCTGCAGAACAAAGGCGGCCTGATTAGGAGTCTGGGCGAGGTGACAATGCTCTCATTTATTTGAGCTCTGGTTCAAAGTGTTCCCAAGAGGCTGTGACCACTTCCCTGAAAACTTTGCAAAACATTATTTTCGGCAGGTCTACTTTTTTTCCCCCCTCATTTAAATGATTCTAGTTTGCATATTGTACAGACAGAAGGTATGTATTTATTTTGAGTGAGAGATAGAAATGTAAATAACTTTTATTTTGGAGGTAAGCCTCCTCCATTTTAATTTGGGCCATCAGTTGGTGACAAACGGAAACAATATTTTTAACCAAATGCAATGAATATAACTGCATATATTCTTCCTATCGGTCGTGTCTCAATCCACTGAATAGTCTATTTTGAAAACAACAACAAAAACAACAACCCAAAGCAAAACACAGGAAGGTCTTTCTATATATCTTATCTTAGAGGAAATTAATATACTTGTGTTTGCCTACCCAGAAATCTGAACTCCAAGGGTTTTTTTTTTTTTCTAGAAATAGAAAAATTAATTTATAGGGAGAAGCATTCTGTATCCTCACTTTCTATCTGTACCAGAAGCTAAATATGAACAGTGGAAGATTGGTTTACAAGGAGTACAGCGAAGAAGTCTCGAGGCTTCCAAGAGCTTCCAACAGCGTCTACCAATGTCAGCATTCTTTTGGCCAAGATTTTGGGTACCTTAATTTGATCAGGACTGTGATGGTTAAGTATACCCCTGTTAACTTCTCTCTTTACTTTTTTTCCTTTCTTCCCTTCCTTCCTCCCTCCCTCCCTCTCTCTCTCTCTTTCTTTCTTTCCTTCTTTCTTTCTTTCTTTCTTCCTCTTTCTTTCTCTCTTTCTTTCTTTCTTTTTCTTTCTTTCTTTCTTTCTTTCTTTCTTTCTTTCTTTCTTTCTTTCTTTTCTTCTTTCCTTCTTTCCTTTTTTCTTTCTTTCTTCTTTTTCTTTCTACCAGGATCAATTTCTGTTGTTTTCAACTGAAGAGGCCCCACTGATGCCGATGAGAAGACCCAGATATTAATTTTATCTCTCTAAAATCACCATATTCTTTACACAAAGCAGATTCAAAATGTGTTGTCACTTCAGTGGCAGAGTGCTATTAAGAGATCTGAAATAGTTAAGACAGTTCCTGATGCATAGCTTGCATCCTCTAGAAACACATAATTCACTGTGTTTGCATGCTAGTGCCTTCTGGTCAGTTCAGCCCACTGACCAGTCAAGTTTGTGGAACAAAATCAACTAAATTGGTCCTTCAGCTGCCTTGACCATTCACGTCAGTCTGAAAGTATGATCCTGTGCAACAATTTGGTCACAGCTGTGTAGAGCCATGTCCCAGCATTGATTGCATAAGAAATGATAGAGCTAGTCTTTTTTAAATGACTCGTTTGTGTCTTTTGATCTTTAATCATAACAACTGAGCATTTCATAGGAGACTAAAGTATCTAGGCTTTACTATGATCACTTAAGGTGAAACATAATCTAAGTAGTATGCCTTGGTGGGGAGTAAGACAGTAATTTTGTGCCTGAAAATCCAGATTGGAACCTCTCTCCTGTCACGTGGTAGCGAAACCACTTCCACTGAAGTAGATATTCTCTGAGCCAGTTTTTTGTAGACAATAGTCCTTGGCTTATGTACCCCACAGGCTCTAATGAGCATTAATTGAAGCTGGTTCTCATTGGTGTTTACAGAACAAATAAACATTGGGCATGAATGTGTTTTGTAAATTGGAAAGCACTATGCAAACTACATTAAAGCTACACTGTCCATCAATCCTGTTATACTTTTCTAGTAGATTTGTTTTCCTGTTCTTGTCAAGCCTGATATTCTCTCTTCTGCCAGATCCCTTTTCCCCTTTTTGTATGCCCGTTGTCCCCCATTTCCAAGTCTGAAGGCCCTGACTCATAGTAGTTGGAGAAAGTATAACCTGGCATACTGTTTCACTAATTCAAAATCTTTCTTTCACCCATACCCTTCAATACCTCTTTATTTCCTATTAGAAACAAGAAAAATCGGGACTCCTGGGTGGCACAGCAGTTAAGCATCTGCCTTCGGCTCAGGGCGTGATCCCGGCCTTATGGGATCGAGACCCACATCAGGCTCCTCCGCTATGAGCCTGCTTCTTCCTCTCCCACTCCCCCGCTTGTGTTCCCTCTCTCGGTGGCTGTCTCTATCTCTGTCAAATAAATAAATAAAATCTTAAAAAAAAAAAAGAAACAAGAAAAATATTTCCTCTGTGAAAAACAAAAGTTTTGCCTTGTGCTATGGCTCCCATCCCCTGTTGCCTTTAGATGGCAATTGTCCCTTTGACTATTCCCTGCCCGATGATGACTCTCTTTCTTTCCAACCTTTGAGTCCATGCTTTCTCTCTTTTCTTTACAAGCTCATTTCCTTTACACCTGAACTGCTGGCATTCCTCAAGCTTTGCTCTAGCTACTTTCCTTTCCTTCTCTAGATTTTCTGTCGGAATGATCTCTGCTATTCTTAGTTTCAAAGATTACCTAGATTCTGATAACTTTCAAGGTAGTAGTCCCATGTGAGCTTCAGAACTATAGACTCAATTGCCTCCTTGACATCCAGAATGCGTCCCCCCAACAGTTACATATGTGCACACACCCCAAATCTGTTTCTCTACTTTTGTAAAAAAAAAAAATCTCCCATTTACCACTTCTGACAAACTCTCCCCTACCCCACATATGATTAATTCCTATTCTTTCTCCTTCAAAAACAGACCACGAGTTTGTCCATGTGTCTTCATCTCCACTGCACCCACTGTATCCAAGCCACCAGCATCTCATCCTTAGATTATCACAAATAATAATCAACCTGCTTCTCTCCCGGCTCCAAATACTGGCCTCTTCCAATCTATTCTTCAAATAGCAACCCAAGCGATATTTTACCACTTCTTCCTAGACTTAGAATAAAATCTGAACAATTTACCTGCCATGGTCTACAAAGTTCTGATTAACCTGGCAAGAGTTTGGTCTCTATACCCTCCTAGTCTTTGGCCATTCTTTGGCCCTTCATACTCCAGCAACAATGGCTTTTCAGACCCTTGAGTGCACCAAGGTCTTTCTCACCTAGGGCCTTTGTATAAGCTATTCCCTATGCCTTAAGCACACTTCCCCTTCATTTGTGCCTGGATCAACTTATTTCCATTGGATATCAGCTTAAATGTCTTTACTACCACACCTATGACTGCACCACTCCCCTTCCTTTATAGTACCGCATCTCTATTTCTTCATATCACTTATCGAAAGTCATAATGTATTTTTATTTGTGTGTTAATTTACTTCTTTCTTAACTAGATAGTAAGCAACAAGAAGTCATCTTTTATACACATTTTATTATCTAGTGCATATTTAGGGCACAACATAATCCTTTGCAAATAGCCATTGCTTTACCATTATTTGTTGAATGAATGAATGAATAAATTCTTTATAATGCCTAATTTCTAATGACAACTTTCTCTTCCTCCTTTGTGCCAGAAATGCTGGAATATATTTATGATTCCATGTTTCAACCATTTTATGTACATCTTCTATTGAAGATTAGATTTAGCAACTGTATTAAAGATATTTTTTTGCATATACTTCATTTAAGTGCATAAAATATTCCCACAAAATAACTTTTCAATGCCATAAATTGTGTAAAAAGTGGGAGTAGACTCTTTGAAGAAAACGAATCCTCCAAGCTCATCAGATTCTTAATCCCATCAAGGAACAGAATTGTCCACGTTAGAAATTTGAAATGTGAATAATCTTCAGATGTTCTTTTATCTTTTTAGCCTGTGCCTTAATTTATCATTTCAAGAATGGATGTCCTAACTCTACTGATGAAAGAGAACTTGCATAGCCTGTAAACTCAATGAGCCATTAAATAGGTGACAATAATCTTGATAGAAGTTTGGAATATTTAATTAGTGCAAAAAATACTCTAAGCCAGTGCGCTCAATTACTTCCATGGATACTCCCCAAAATATCAACCAACTATTTTGCATGGCCATGAAATGCTTTGGAAGACATTTAAGACTGAAAAAGGAGATAATATTTCATCTATTAATTGAGGACTTGACATGCTTGTCTATGTCCAGTAATAAAGTTTCAAAGTGAATTCAGTTTAGATCCTTTAGATATTTTTAAAGGTGACATTTCTATCCTTTAGGTTAACATTATAGGAAAGTAATCGGGAGGCTATGAAAACCTGTAGGCTAGAGAAAGGGAGGATATCATCTGGTGTACTCAATGCTATCATTATTGTTTCTACATATTATCTACATTGGCCAA
Source organism: Ailuropoda melanoleuca (assembly GCF_002007445.2). NCBI lineage: Eukaryota > Metazoa > Chordata > Mammalia > Carnivora > Ursidae > Ailuropoda > Ailuropoda melanoleuca. The sequence goes on along the minus strand of NC_048226.1, from coordinate 13,311,829 downwards.
AGACCAATAAAACATGGAGGGGAAACAAGAAAAACATAGTCTTACAAATCATAAACATGATCAAAAAACCACTCGCAGAGTTGGTCCATCAGCATAAGGGCAAACAGCTTGGAAGAAGAGGTAGTAAGAAAACAGGACCAAGGGAGAAGGAAGGATCAGACACTCTAAGTAAAGGGAACACAGGGACATTCAGCTTATTTTTCTAAGACCTAACTCAGTATCTCTCTCAGTTTATTCAATAAGAAAACAAATGATGGTTTGAAGAGGTGGGGTTTTAACATTAGTTGCATCGTTCCTTTTCTGGACTAAATAATTTCTTTTGGTGACCAAGTAATAACCAAATATTGGGTCTTCCAAATAGGCTTAATGTTTTAGACAATGTGAAAGTGTGGTTTGATGTTTTACAAAATTCCGTCATCCAGATTTCTTCAACTAACCAATCCTGATATCCCAATCCTGGACCACATGGGTGTAAGAAACAGGTGAAATATTTATTGGGTTATGGGTTATGAAGTCTGAAAACCAGTTCTTTGTACATTGTTCTTAGTGTTCCATCAGTGCCTCCCTCCAATGATTATAGTCTATACCTAGAACAAAAATCTGGACTAGGACCTGGTATAGAAGATTGTAGACGCATGCTTAAATTCTCTGTCCTAAAATGACCATAACGTCAGTAGAATCCAGTGGCCACAAAAAGGGATATTCCATCTATGAGGAGGACTTGTCCCAGATATTGAGTATGTTGGCAATTCTTAGCTGGCTTAGTTCTATCATCTGTTGACAATGGATTCTTTCTTATAAAATATGGCATCAACCTGAGAACTTAATTATTTGTTTGTCTAATCATTCATTTATTAATTGATTAAATGATCATTATTGAATGTGTAATACACACTCTACTGGCTTCTGGACGTATAAGAATGATCTCGAAAGTCAAATAGTTTAGTTTGGTCTTATGAATAAATATGTAAGTAGTAATACAAGAAAGTGTTGTTGATGCTAGGATTAATGTTTGTATCAGATACTGTGTGAACATAGAGGAGGTTTAAAATCTACTAAGAGAAAAGTGAAAAAGAATTTCCCTGAAGAATTTATGGGAGTTGAGTTGGTGATGGAACAGTAAATATCTCTTCAACCAATGAACTTGAATAGAGGTTAATTATTATTTTTTCCCACAATGGAGTCATTCAAATTTCACAGTGTATTTTCCAGTTTAAAGTTTTTCATAATTATTATTGTTCATAATGGATACTTGTGTAGCCAGTTCAAGACAATGTCTTTTTGTCTCCTTTGTGCCAAATAATTGTTTGATTGTTTTCACTGAATGACGGAATCAATAGATACTTTGATACCCTGCATACAACAAATGTGCTTGACTTTTGGCCGTCTCACAAACCTCTCCTACCTTAATAGTCTTAGGTCTAGAAATAAGTGTAGTTGATTTTTGGGGTATCACCAAAATTCACTCTGACACTTACTGCTCTATGACAACATATTAGGTAGTGGTTTGGTTTTCTAAAATGATCCCCAACCCATTTTTGGACTCAGGTGCACAAAAGTAAATTAATTATGATTCCTGGATCATGGCACATTCGAATCATCGGCCAATGAATAGCCTACATTTATTTAGGTATTTTTTAATAACGTAATAACCATCAATGAGCCCACCACTCATAAGAACAATCTAAAACCTTGACAATAACCTTGTCCTATTATATATCCAGCAACCTTATTAAACTCTTTATTATTTCTAATAAGTTGTCTTTCAATTATTTTTGGCTCTTGTATTTATATGAGTATATAATTTGTAATGACAACCATTTTATTGTCTATTTCAATCATTTCGCCAATCATGTATTTTTCTTGTGTTATTTCGTTTGTATGGCTGGCATTATGGGATCTAGACCTACATCAGGCTCCTCCGTTGTGAGCCTGCTTCTTCCTCTCCCACTCCACCCTCTTGTGTTCCATCTCTTTGAAGATAAGGCCTTCACAAGTACGTTGACTAGAGGTAGAGTTTGTGAGCGTATTTGTCTTTTTCTTGCTTTAGAATACTTGAGTTTCAAGTATTCTTATTTAGAAGGCTACATATTTTAAGTATTTTATTTTTTTTAAATAACTATTTTACCAGATTAAGAAAATTCCATTCTATATTTAATTGACTAAAACTCTTTAATCATGAATAGATGTTAATTTTTTAAATACTTTTCAAAATTTAGATAATTACAGAGATCTTTTACTTTAAATATGTTACTATGATGAAATATATTAATGAATTTTCTAATGTTGAATAAGTCTTGCATACATATGATCAATCGAACTTGGTTGTGACATATTGTTTTTTTATACAGAGTTGGATTCATTTAAAATATTTTATTTAGGATTTTGATATCTGCACTCATTATAAGAAGCAGTTTTATAGTTTTTTTTTTTTCCTTCACTTTAACATTTTGGGTTTGGTAACAAACATATACTGTACTCGGAATGAATTGTTGTGTAATCATTTTATTTTGCTTTGTTTTGTTTTCTTGTTGCTCAGATTTTTTATAAAATATTAGGATAAACTGTCCGTTGAAGATTTCATAAAACTCACTTGTGAAATCAACAAGGCCTGGAATTTCCCTGCGAGAAGAATTTTAAACTATTACTCCATTTTTTCAAAAGCATATCACTAAGCTTTTTCTGTTGCCTCATAATTCGTAGCCACATTTTTCTAGAGATATGTCCATTTTTTCTAAATTTCCAAAGGTATTAGCATATTGAGGGTTGATAGTACCAATTTTTTGGTAATAGATTGAGATACAATTCACATATAATAAAACTCACCCATTTAAAGTGTACAGTTCAATGTTTTTTAAATATATTCAGGGTTGTGTAACCAGTACCATAATCTAATTCTAGACCATTTTCATCACTCCTCAGAAGAAACCTGAAACTCACTAGCTGTCAATCCCCATTCTTCCCCACCCCCGGCACTAGGCAACCATGAATATACCGTATATCTCTAGAAATNCTGAGATACAATTCACATATCATAAAACTCACCCATTTAAAGTGTACAGTTCAATGTTTTTTAAATATATTCAGAGTTGTGTAACCAGTACCATAATCTAATTCTAGACCATTTTCATCACTCCTCAGAAGAAACCTGAAACTCATTAGCTGTCAATCCCCATTCTTCCCCACCCCCGGCACTAGGCAACCATGAATATACCGTATATCTCTAGAAATTCCAATTCTGGACATTTCATATAAATAGAATCATACAGTATATAGTCTTTCATGCCTGGCTTCTTTTGCTTAGTGCATTTTTTTTAGATTTATTCATACTGCAATATTTATCAATACTTCATTTCTTTTTATAGCTGAATGATATTACATTGTTTGGATATACCACATTTTATTAATCAGTTCATTGATGGACATAAGGTTGTTTCCACCTTTGGCTGTTATGCATAAAGCTAGTATGAATATATATGTATAAGATTTTGTATGGACATACATTTTAATTTGTCTTATGTATGTATCTAAAAATGGAATTGATGGGACATATGGTAATTCTACGTTTAACTTTTTATAGAACTGCCAGACTATTTTCCAAAACAACTACATCATTTTACATTCCCATCAACAGTGTTTGGGGGTTTTGATTTTTCCACATCCTCACCAATACTTGCTATTACCTGCCTTTTTTATTATGCCCATTCTGTGTATATAAAGTGATATCTCATTGTGGTTTTTATTCACATTTCCTTGATGATGTTAAACTTTTTTGCTTTTTTATACAAATATAAATTTATTTATACAGATATTTATTTATTTGTTTATCCATCTCTTTTTTTTTAGAAATCAGTAATGGATATTGATTTTTATTGAATACTTTTCTGCATCTATCAAAATGATCAAAATTTTTCTTTTTTTAATTAGCATATAGTGGATTATTAGTTTTAGAGGTAGAGTTCCATGATTCATCAGTCTTATATATACCTAGTGTTCGTTATATTATGTGCCCTCCTTAATGGCCCTCACTCAGTTACCCCATCCTCCGACCCTTCCCCTCTGGCAACCCTCCATTTGTTTCCTATGATTAAGAGTCTCTTATGGTTTGTCTCCCTCTCTGATTTTGTATTGTTTTATTTTTCCCTCCCTTCCCCTATGATCCTGT
>NC_048226.1:13193520-13307564 GCF_002007445.2 Ailuropoda melanoleuca | reverse complement strand
GAATGGAATAGAGAACCCAGAAAAGGACCTTCAACTCTATGGTCAACTAATCATTGACAAAGCAGGAAAGAATATCCAATGGAAAAAAAAGAGCCTTTTTAACAAATGGTATTGGGAATATTGGACAGCCACGTGCAGAAGAATGAAACTGGACCATTTTCTTACACCATACACAAAAATAAACTCAAAATAGATAGAAGACTTAAATGTGAGAAAGGAATCTATCAAAATCCTAGGAGAGAACATAAGCAGCAACATCTGTGACCTCGGTTGCAGTAACTCCTTGCTAGACACATCTCCAAAGGCAAGGGAAACAATGGCAAAAATGAGCTATTGGGACTTCATCAAGATAAAAAGCTTTTGCACAGCAAAGGAAACAGTTGACAAAGCCAAAAGGCAATGCACAGAATGGGAGAAGATATTTGCAAATGTCTTATCAGATAAAGGTTTAATATCCAAAATCTGTAAAAAGCTTATCAAATTTCACACCTAAAGAACAAATAATCCAAACAAGAAATGGGCAGAAGACATACACAGATATTTCTCCAAAGAAGACATAAAAATGGCCAACGGACACATGAAAAAATGCTTAACATCACTCAGCATCGGGGAAATACAAATCAAAACCAGAATGAGCTAACACCGCACACCTGTCAGAATGTCTAAAATTAACATCAGGAAATGACAGATGTTGGAGCGGATGCAGAGAAAGGGGGACCCTCTTACACTATTGGTGGGAATTCAAGCTGGTGCAGCCACTCTGGAAAATAGTATGAACTTTCCTCAGAAAGTTGAAAACAAAGCTACCCTATGACTAAACTTTTTTTTCTTCATATGTTGGTGGGCAATTTGTATTTCTTTTTTAAGAGAAATATCAATTCAGAACCTTTGCTCATATTTTTTTGTCTTCTTAGACAAAACTATTGAGATGTAAGTGTTCTTTATATATTCTAGATATAAATGCTTTGATATATGATTTGCAAATATATCCTCACCTTCATTGGATTGTATCTTCACTTTATGGTGTCTTTTGAATCACAATTGCTAATTTGATGATATAGAATTTATGCTTTTTTATATTCATGCTTTTAGTGTCCTATCCAAGAAATTATATCTTGCCAAATCCAAGGTCATGAAGATTTACACTAATGTTTTCTTCTAACAGTTTTATAATTTTAGCTCTTACATTCAGGTCTTTGATACATTTGAATTGACCTTCTGTATATGGTGTGAGATAGGGATCCATTTTCATTTTCTTTGACATATGGCTATCCAGTTGTCACAGCACTATTTGTTGAAAAACAAACAAAAAAACAAACTGTCCTTTAAATAATGAATTGTCTTAGCAACTTTGTCAAAAATCACTTGACTGTATATGTGAATTTTTATTTCTGGGTTCTCAATTCTATTCAGTTTGTTTATAGATCTCTTCTTATGCCATGATCACACAGATGTGATTACTCTTGCTTTGCAGTAATTATTGAAATCAGGAAATATGACTCATAACTTTATTCTTTATCAAGATTGTTTTGGCTTTTCTGGGTCTCTTAAGTTTCCTTATGAATTTTAGAATCAGTTTGTCAATTTCTGGAAAGAGACTAGGTGGAATTCTTATTGGAATTGCATTGAATCTGTAGATCAATTCAGGAAGCAGTGCTACCTTTTTTTAAAGTTTTTGTTTAAATTCCAGTTAGCATACAGTGTAATATTAGTTTCAGGTGTGTAATTTAGTGATTCAACACTTACATATAACACTTGGTGCTCATTACAACCAGTGCATTCTTTAATCCTCATCACCTATTTAACCCATCTCCCCATCCACTGGACTTGAAGTTTTATTACAAAGCTATACCAATCAAGACAGTATGGTACTGACACAAAAATATACCAATAGAACAGACATGAAAACCCAGAAATAAACCCACAACTTTGTGGTCAATTAATCTTTGACAAAACAGGAAAGAATATCCAATGGAAAAAAAGACAGTCTCTTCAACAAATGATGTTGGGAAAACTGGACAGCAACATGCAGAAAAATGAAACTGGTGGACCACTGTCTTACACTATACACAAAATTAAATTAAAAATGGATGAAAGACCTAAATGTGAGATAGGAAACCACTGAAATCCAGAGGAGAACACAGGCAGTAAACTCTTTGAAGTCCATCAAAGCAACTTCTTACTAGATATGTCTCCTGAGGCAAGGGAAACAAAGCCAAAAATGAACTATTGGGACCTCATCAAAATAAAAACCTTTTGCACAATGAAGGAAAAAATATCAAAACTAAAAAGCAACCTACAGAATGGGAGAAGATATTTGCAAATGACAGATGGGATAAAGAGTTAGCATCCAAATATATAAAGAACATGTAAAACTAAACATCTGAAAAACAAATAATCCAATTAAAAAATGAGGAGAAGATATGAATAGATATTTTTCCAAAGAGGACATACAGATGGTCAACAGACACATCAAAAGATGATCAACATCACTCATCATCAGGGAAATGCAAATCAAAACTACAATGAGATGTAAATTCATAGCACTCAGAATGGCTAAAATTAACAACACAAGAAAAAAAGAGGTGTTGATGAAGATGTGAAGAAAGGGGAACCCTCTTACACTACTGGTGGGAACGCGACATGGTGCAGCCACTCTGGAAAACAATATGGAGTTTCCTCAAAAAGTTAAAAATAGAACTACCCTATAATCCAGCAATTGCGCTACTTGTATTTACCCAGAGAATACAAAATTACTGATTAGAAGGGATTCCTGCACCCTGATGTTTATCTACAAAAGCCAAATTATAGGAGTAGTGCTATCTTAACAATATTAAATTACCTGACCCATTGCCATGGGATGTCTTTTAATTTACCTGGCTTTTAAAAAATTTCTTTCAATAATGTTTTGCATTTTCCATAGTGAACAGTGTGTACTTACTTTGCTAAATTTATTTCTAAGAGTTTTTTCAAATTCTATTTTAAATGAGACTGTTTGCTTCATTTTCCTTCCTGGATAGTGCATTGCAAGTGAATAAAAATATAATTTGTTTTTGTGAATTGACCTTTCATCCTGTAAACTTGCTGAATTTGTTTATTAGTTCTAATATTTTTTTTCTAAAATTGAGATACAATTGACATTTAACATTAGTTTCAAATGCACAACACAATGATTTTCATACTTGAAATGATCACCACAATAAATCTAGTTAATATCCATCACCACACATAGTAACAATATTTTTCATGTGATGAGAACTTTTAATATTTTTACTCTCTTAGCAACTTTCAAATATACAATACATTATAATTAACTACAGTCACCATGTTGTACATTTCTCATAGATTTAGTGCCTGTGTATGTGTTTAATTTTGTATATAGAAGATCATGTGACCTGCAAATAAGTAGTTTTAATACTTCCTTTTCATTCTAGCTGTATTTTATTGGATTTTCTTGCCTAATTGCATTTTCCAGAACCTCTAGTACAATTTGAACGAAAGTGGTAAAAGTGGATATCCCTGTCCTTTCCCTCTTCTTTTAAGGAGTACTAGTCAGTTTTTCATCAGTAAGTATGATGTCAGCTATTAGATTTTTACACCTAAGCTTTATCAGATTGAGAAATTTCCCTTCTAGTCTTAGTTTGCTAAAATTCTTGTTTGTTTTATCATGAAAGTGTATTGGATTTTGTTAAGGGCTCCCTTTGTCTATTGAAATATCTTTAAAAATAGTTCTTTTGACATGGTGTATTTATAACAATTGATTTTGTGATGTTAGAACAACCTTGCAGTCCTAAAATAAACCCCCTTGATCATATTATATAACCCCCTTATCTGTTGCTAGATTCATTTGTTAATGTTTTGTTGAGAATCTTTACATCTATACCCATGAGAGATATTGGTCTCTAGTTTTCCTTTCTTGTAATTTCTTTGTGATCGCTGTTTGACCTTTGAGGGTAATATTGGCCTCATGGAATTGAGTTAGAAATTAATCCCTCCTTTTCTATTTTTGGGAAGGGTTTGTGACAAATTGTTATTACTTCTTAATAAATATTTGGTGTAATCTACCAGTGAAGCCATCTGATCTGGGCTTGAACTTTTCTTAATTGGAAGTTTACTGATTCAAGTTCCTTAATTTTTGTAGATATTCCCATATTTTCTATGATTCTTTGAATCAATTTCAGTAGCTTCTGTCTTCCTAGGAATTTTCCATTTTATCTAAGTTATCTAATTTGTTGGCATACATTTGCTCATAGTATTGCCTCAAGGCACTTTTTATTTTTGTTACTTTTGTAGTAATGTCTCCTCTCTCATTTTTGATTTTACTAATTTGAAAGTTACTTCTTTTTTTCTTGTTGAGCCTAATTGAAGATGCGTTGATCTTTCAGAGAACTAATTTTGGTTTTATAAATGTTTCTTATAATTTTTCTATTCTTTAATTCAATTTTCTCTCCAGCTTTTATTATATTATTTTAATTATATCTTTCCTTCAGCTTGCTTTAGATTTAGTTTGCTCCTCTTTCTACAGTGTCCTGAGAAGTAAGGTTAAGTTACTGATTTGAGATCTTTCTTATTCTTTTAAAGATTGTATTTATTTATTTGAGAGAGAGGGAGAGAGTGTGAAAGCAAGAACACAAGCTGGGGGTGGAGGTTGGGAAGGGGCAGAGGGAGAGGAGAAGCAGGCTCCCCACTGAGTAGGAAGCCCAACATGGGGCTGGATCTCAGGACACTGGGATCATGACCCGAGCCCAAGGCAGATGCTTAACTGACTGAGCCACCCAGGAGCTCCGAGATCTTTCTTATTTATTTTTTTTTTAAAGATTTTATTTATTTATTCAACAGAGATAGAGATAGCCAGCGAGAGAGGGAACACAAGCAGGGGGAGTGGGAGAGGAAGAAGCAGGCTCATAGCAGAAGAGCCTGATGTGGGGCTCGATCCCATAACGCCGGGATCACGCCCTGAGCCGAAGGCAGACGCTCAACCGCTGTGCCACCCAGGCGCCCCTTTCTTATTTTTTAATGTAGGTGTTTACATCTATAAATTTCCTTCTAAGCACTGCTTTGGGTGTATGAATGTTTGTTATTGCTTATATCTCAAGGATAACTTAACCCTTTTATCATTTTGCAATCTCTTCTTTGTCTCTTACATAAGTTTTTAACTTAAAGTCTGTTTTGTCTGATAGAAGTATATCTACCCTTGTTTTTGTTTTTGTTTTGTTTTGTTTTTTGCTTTTGTTTTCTTTCAAGTTTTTATTTTCAGGGAATATATTTTCCATTTCTTCACTTTGAGGGTATGTGTGTTTTTACACAGAAGGGAGTCTCCTATAGACAACATACAGTTGAGATATGCTTTTTAAAAAATCCATTCAGTCATTCTATATGCTTTTGAGTGGAGAATTTAATCCATTACATTTAAAGTAATTATTCATAGGTAAGGGGTTACTAATGCCATCTTTTTAGTTGTTTTCTGGCCACTTGTAGTTCCCTCATTCCTTTCTTTCTGTCTTGCTGCTTACCTTTGTGAATTGGTGATTTTCTGTAGTGGCAGGCTTTGACTCTCTTTTTAAAAACATGGCGATGAGCACTGGGTGTTACATGCAATTAATGAATCGTTGAACACTACATCAAAAACTAATGATGTACTATATGTGGGCTAATTGAATATAGTAAAAAAAAATCTTTTTAGGTATCTATTGTAGGTTTTGCTTTGTGGTTACCATGAGGCTGACATAAAACATCTTATATATATAAATCTTTTTAAAGCTAATAACACCTTAACTTTGATTCCATACAAAAACTTTACTTTTTTACCCCTCCTCCACTTTTTTTTGTTTTTGTTTTTGTTGTCACAGTTTACCTGTTTTTATATTGTGGGTCTAATACATTATTGTAGCTATATTTGTTTTAATACTTTTGTCCTTTAACTTTTACTCTTAGGTGAATAATACACCACCATATTACAACATTAAAGTGTTCTGAATTTGACTATATACTTACTTTTGCAAGTCTGTCTTATATTTTCATTAGTTTTCATATTACTAATCAGCCTACTTTCATTTTAACTTGAACAACTCTTTTCATCATTTCTTGTAAGGCCAGTCTAATGATGATGACTTCCCTTAGTTTTGTTTGTTTGCTTGTAAAAATCCTTCTCTCCTTCAATTGTGAAGGGCAACTTTGCTGGGTAGAGTGTTCTTGGTTGGCAGTTTTTTGTTTTGTTTTTCTTTCAGCACTTTGGAAATATCATTCTACTCTCTCCTGGTCTGCAAAATTATTATTCAGAAATACACTGAAAGCCTTCTGATGGTTTCTTTTTTATGTGTGGTTTTTCTCTTGCTGCCTTTAAAATTCTGTCTTTATCTTTGATTTTAGACAGTTTTAGTATAATATGTCCTGGAGAAGACTGTTTTGGATAAGAATTTGGGGAGATTTATGAGCTTCATGAACTTGGATGTCTACATTTCCCCTCAGATTTGGAACATTCTCAGCCATTATTTCTTTAAATAATCTTTCTGCCCCTTTCTCGCTTTCTTTTCCTTCTGGGACTCCAATAACATATAAGTAGTTTCACTTACGTTCATGTAGACTTTCTTCACTGCTTTTTATTATTTTTTTCTTTGTTATCTTCTGGCTGGATAATTTCAGTTGATCTCTATGCTATTTCACCAATTTTTTTTCTTATGTATGTTTGGGTTTGCTGTTGATGATTTCCATTACTTCTTTTTTTTCACTCATTGTATTCTTCAGGGTTAGATTTTGTGTTTGGTTCTTTTTAAGTGATTTCTATCTCTCTGTTAAACTTCTTTTCTTATTTCATTCATACGTTGTTTTCCTGGTTTCCCTGAATTGTCTTTCTGTGTTTCTTGCAGATTACAAGTCTTCTGGAAAATAATTATTTTGAATTCTTTATTGGATATATTGAGGATTTTCATTTTATTTCCATTTCATTTTCATTTCACTGGTGTTGGTTACTGGAAAATTACTTTGTTTCTTCAGTGGTATCATGTTTCCTTGTTTTATGTTTTGTTTGTTTTGGGTTTTTTGGGTTTTTGTTTTTTTGTTTTTTGTTTTTTTTCTTTTTGTTTTTGTTTTTTTTTTTTTTTTTTTTTTGGTTTTTTAAGTTCCTTGTAGCTTTGCATTGCTGTCTTTGCATTTGAAGAAGGAGTCACCTCCTCCAGTCTTTATTGACTGGCTGCGGGAGAGAAATACCTTCCATCAGCCCTGTTAGTGACTCTGAAGCTTTCTCAGATGTTTTCTATGGGCCACCCTGCTCCACACATCCTGTTCCTTCTTGAGGGAGAATTCTTAAGATTGTATTCCTGCAAAGACAGGCTAGATGTTGGCAAACTTCTGTTTGCTTTCCCTAGGACAACTCTAAGTGCCTAAGTTTATGTACTTTCTCTGAGTCCTGCAGAGTTGGGCTGACTCTCTGTGTGTGCTCATTAACCATCTGCAGCGGCTCACTCTCACTCTCACTGGGGGCTAAATACAGGGAACTAGCCATAGAAGGGTGTGTGTGTGGAGGGGTAAGTTATGAAAAATTAGGAGTGCCCATGGGCCTGAATTGAGGCGCACATGGGGTGCAGGTGAGGCATCTCTGGAGGCTCATGAGTGGGCTTGCTGATGGAGACTAAGTTAGCAGGACCTGTGTTCCTTTGAAATGTTTCATTCTGAGCTTGGCTGCCATATTCCCATCTGTACACCTCTCTCGAGCTGTGCAGTTTATAACTCATTATTCTGGAGAGTGTAAGAAAGAAATGGACCTCTTTGGTAGCACCCTGTACAGCTGGGGAATCTGAACACTCATTCACATGCTTTTACTTCTTATATGGGAGAAATCATAGCCCAAGATGGCTTCTGTTGGCATTCAGCAATGCCAGCTGGGGAAGGAGAGGAGTGATACAGGTATAGTGAAACTGTTCCATTTACCTTCTTCAATGCATATAATCTCAGAATTTTTGATTCAACTAGAACTTCTTCACTGGACTCCTGAGCTTCCACAAAGACTTTCTTTGTCTGTGGGCGACTTTCTAAATCAGTGTGCTTTGGGGAGGAAATGGCAGAAAGCTTATATACAACTATTGTGATCTATAACATGTTATTGCTAACTATAGGCATTAAGTTGTATAGTAGATTTCTAGAAATTATTCATCTTGCATAATTGAAACTTAGTACCTTTTGACTGATACCTTCCATTATCCCTGCCTTTAATTCCACGCAATCATCATTTTACTTTTTACTTCTGTGATTTTGACTATTTTAGATTCTTCATATAAGTGGTATTATGTATTATTTGTCCTATATCCTGCTTATTTATTTAGCATATTGTCCTCTAGGTTTTTTCATATTGTTGCAAATGACAGGATTTCTTTCTTTTTTAAGTTTGAAAATATTCTATTGTAAGTATATACCACATTTTCTTTATCCATTTGTCCATCAGACATTTAGATCGCTCTTATGTCTTAGCTATTGTGAATAATGCTGCAATAAATATGAGAGTACAAGTATGTTTTTGAGATCCCGATTTCTTTTTATTTTTTTAAAGATTTTATTTATTTATTTGAGAGAGAGAGAGGTAAAGATAGTGAGAGAGAGCATGAGTGGAGAGGAAAGGGAGAGGCAGTCTCCCTGCTGAGCAGGGAGCATAATATAGGGCTCAATCCCAGGACCCTAGGATCATGACCTGAGGCTTAACCTACTGACCCACCCAGGTGCCCCGTTGATTTCAATTCTTTTGTATATGTAGCCAGAAGTGGCTTTGCTGGATCATATGGTAGTTCTATTTTTAATTTTTTAAGGAAACTCTATACTCTTTTCTACAGTGGTCGCATTAATTTACATTCCCAATAACATTTATAATGGCATCAGAAAGAGTAAAATACTTGAGAATAAACTTAACCTAGGAGATGAAGGCTTGAATACCGGAAACTACAAAGCACATGAAAGAAATTAAAACAGACACAAGTAAGTGGAAAGACCTCCCACGTTTGTGTTTGAAAGAATTAATGTTGTTAAAATGCTCATATTGTCTAGTTCATATTATCTACAGTGATCTACAGAGTCAAAGCAATCCCTACAAAAATGCCAATGGCATTTTTTTTCTGAATAGAAAAAAATAACCCTAAAATTTGTATGGAAAAAGGATCTTGAAAGGGAATGGAATTTTGAGCAAAGAGAACAAAGCTGATGGCATAACACATTTAATCTAAAAGTATATTACAAAGATACAGTAACCAAAACTGAATGGAGAACCTAGAAGTAAATTCACACATATATAGTCAACTACTGTTCAACTAAGATGCCAAAAGTACTCATGGGGGAAATAGACACTTGACTGAATTGCACTGGGAAAACTAGATAGCCATATGAAAAACAATAAAATTATATCATTACCTTATGCCACATACATAATTTAACTCAAAATGGATTACAGAGTTAAGCATAAGACCTGAAACAATAAAAAAATCTTGAAGGAAACCTGGGGAAAACCTTTTTGACATTGGTCTTGGCAATGGTTTCTTGGATATGACACCAAAAAGCACAAGCAACAAAAGCAAAAATTGACAAGTGAGACTGTATCAAACTAAAAACCTACAGAGGAAAGGAAGCAAAAAACAAAATGAAAAGGGAACTATAGAATGGGAGAAAATATTTATAAAACCATGAATCTGTTAAAGGGTCATATCTAAAATATATAAGACAATCCTACAGTTCAACAGGAAAAAAAAAAAAAAAGACGCTCTTTAAAAATGGGCAAAGAAACCAAACAGCTATTTTTTTTTTTTCCCAAAGAAGACACACAGATGACGGACAGTATGTGAAAAGGTGCTCAACATCACAGATCATCAGGGAAATGCAAATCAGAGGCATGGTGGTCTATCACCTCACTTGCTAGGAAGGCTATTCTGATTCTTATTTATTTACTTTTTTTAGTTTAAAAATAGATTTTGTTGGAGCTGGTCTACCAGGTTTTTTTGTTGTTGTTGTTATTGTTGTTGCTTTCTCTTTTCTTTCTTTTATTTATTTAAATTCAATTAATTAACTTATAGTGTATAATTAATTTCAGAAGTAAAGTTCAGTGATTCATCAGTTGTATACAACACCCAGTGCTCATTGCATTACTGCCCTCCTTAATGCCCATCACCCAGTTACCTCAGCCCCCTACTCGCCTCCCCTCCGGCAATCCTCAGTCTGTTTAGGAAGGCTATTATTAAAAACAAGAAAACAAAACAAAAAATAGCAAGTATTGGTGAGGCTTTTGAGAAAGGGAACCCTTGTACCTACCCTCATATACAAGTGACAGTTTGGCTAATACAACGTTTTAGATTCTAGGTTATATTACTTTTCCATTTTGAAAACACCACTTGTCTTCTTGCATTGTTTTGTTGTCTAATGATATATGATATAAGTCTATTCTTTCCCCATAAATGTGATTTATTCTATATGTGATATTCTCTATCTGTGCAGTTTTCAATTTTTTTCTTTGTCTTTGATATTCCTAAATTTCAGTTATGACACTCTAAGCACTTTTTACTCTAAGTTTGTTCTTTAAAACATATTCTGGACAATTTATCTGCTATTTTTTAAAAATCCTTTTCTTTATATTTCACTCCTTCTGAACTCCATCTTCTGATATTACCTCTTCTAGTTTCATCCTTCATATTATTTAGCTTTTGTTTTTATAAACTATTTTTTTACATTTTTCTTCTAGAAGATTTCCACAACCTAGTTTTACACAAAGTCATTCCTTGACCAAATCTGTTCTTCTCTTTATCCCATCTATTGAATTATTTCATTACTTTTTTATTTTTAATATTTTTCCTTTATTATTTTAATGTTCTTTTGTTCTAGTTTCATATGGCTAATATTTTTTATCTTATTGTTATGTTCATTAGTCTTCTTCCAAATTATTGTGCCATTACTTATACTTTTTATGGAATACATCATCCTGTTGATGTTTACTTGACAAAACTTAGATCCTCAAGCATCTTATTATTTTAGCATATGACCCTATTTTCCCCTAGAAGCATTAATTACTCTAGCAGGTAATGTAGAAAGTGGATAGTCAGACCCAAATATGAGTCAACCCCAATAAGAAAATGAGGGGAGAGCGAAGATAGTACAAGAACTGCAGAGTGAAGAGTAAATACCTCCAGAAACCAGAAAAACCTAGGACTCCCCACAAAACAACTGCTTAGGTAAGGCTTTATCCTTTCCTGGGTAAAGAAGAGATTCATTAAAAGAAAACACTTCTTAGATTCTATTTATGCCAGCCCTGAGATAGTTGATGGATGATGTGAAAACCTAACACAATAACTGACCTAAGTTAGTTATTCCCTCTGCACTATCCCCCCAGCTATGCACAAGGCTAACCTGATACTACTCTTGAAGAAATCTGGACAAGAGGAAGCATAAATGTGGGGACAGATATTTTATTGCCCCAAGGCAATGAATGAACAATATCATAATTTCAAAGGTTCCTTTCCTGTTTCCACATCTCGTGAAATATTTCCTACTTGAGGCCAAAACTATCACCTTACAAACACTATGTCAAAACAGCCCTTCGTTACCTGGGGATTTTTTTTTCAAACTTTTTTTCCCTTGAAAGTATTTTTGCTCAAAAATTTGTATTGGATTAATCTTGGAGGAAGGAGTCAATAGTCATTTCTATTCTATATCTAGAAAAAAACCTCCACACATCTTAAAAACATCCTTGTTTTGAGTTATGAAAACAGCAACGATTAGCATGCAATATTTGATTTTTTATATTTATGGAAACATCACCTATATTAACTGGTTTGATATTCATACCAGTCTTATAAAATAGGTAAATCATCAATATTCCTGTTGCACCCATTAAAAAAACTGAAGTTCAAAAAATCTAAATGATTTCTCCCAAATCTTATACTTAGTTATTCATGACTAATGACTTCTTCTTCAGAAAACATTTTTCTCAGTGATTGAACCTCTGATGTTTATCCCCCAAATATTCACGAAATCCTTGTCATTCTCCCCATGACTTCAAACTGTAAATAATCTTTTTTTTTTTCCTTAGAAGGGGAAAGGGAGGTAGGGGGAGAGGGAGAGGGAGAAAGAGAATCTTAAGTGGGGGCTCAATCTCACAATCCTGAAATCATAACTTGAGTGGAAATCAACAGTTGGATGTTTAACTGACTGAGCCACCCAGGCGCCCTAATAATTTTATTTTTATCTGATATCAGGATCTTTTCATTTGAAGTAATTAAAGAAAGTAGGTACTTTATGGTAAGAATTTGAAACTTACACACCCCAGAAAGATACAGCCCAAGGTCCTAGTTTTTATTCATTTTATTTAAAAAACACTAACATATGGATTCACATGGGTTCCACATGTAAAAAGCTTGGAAGTCACCACCCAGTCTTAACAGGTAAGAAACTTAACAGGTTGAAAAATCAATAACATACTGAATTAGGGGAGGGAAAGGAGGGAAAGGCACAGGGCAAACCATTAGCCCCAACATTACAGATAGTCAGGTGAATACAGGGAGACATGGTGTACCAGAGCACAGACTCAGGAGAATGAGAACCAGTACCAGGGTAGGAAAACTTCAATTGTAATTGAGGAACTGCTGGCAGCTCAGTAAGGACAAGTCTGAGAGTTAAAACTGCAGGGTGACACAGTCACACAAAACCCCACAATTTTGTGAGATTGACCTCCAAGAACTTGACCAGACTCCCACTGTAGTAATGGAGAAAAAATTTTCTCATACTTCTATCAGAGGGAGGGAGAAAAGAACCATTTTGAAATACACCACAGCATTCTATTTTTCTTAATAAGGCCTACCCTCAAGGGAAGCTAGGTAACCAACGCCTAACCCGCTAGGGTATTATCAGAGCCTTACTGACCTGGGGGAAGGATTATAGCCAACCTCAGCCCACTCTAGCCATTCTGTCCTACCTAAGTGGGGAAGGAATAAAAAACAAACAAAAAAAAAACTTGTGAAGTTTACAGTCCAGAGACACAGGCCCACTGAAAGACTGAGACCAAATCATAAGATTGTAGAACGCTTCCCCTTCCTCAACACCTCACCATCACATTACTAAAGACCTATTTATAACCATTCATTTTACCCAGTACATCAGCCTGGCTATTGAGAAAAAAATTATAAGGTATACCAAAAGGCAAACACAATCTGAAGAGTCAGGGTAAGTATCAGAACCAGGCACAGCAGGAATTATCAGACCAAGAATTTAAAACAACTGTAATTAATATGTTAAGCTCTCTAATGGGAATAAAGCGAATAGCATGCAAGAACAAGCAGAAAAGTGGAAATCCTAGGAAAAAAAACAAAAGGAAATGCTAGAGATAAAACAAAACAAAAACTATCAAAGAGAAGAAGAATGCCTTTGATGGGTCTCATTAGTAGACTGGACATGGTCAAGGGAAGAATTTCAGAGCTAGAGGATATAGCAAAAGAATCCTTGAAAACTGAGAAGCAAAGAGAACAAAGACTAAAAAAAAGAAAAGAAAAACAAAAAAACCTAGAACAGAATGTTCAAGGACTGTGGGCCAACAAGAAAAGGTTTAACATATATGTAAAGGGAATACCAGAAAAATAGAGAAAGGAACAGAAGAAATAGTTGAAGCAATAATGAGTGAGAATTTCTTCCAAATCAATGTCAGACATCATACCACAGATCCAGAAAGCTCAGAGAATACCAAGCAGGATAAATGCCACAAAAAAAAAAAAAAAAAAAAACAAAAAAAGCAAGCAAGCAAGCCAAATCAAACCAAACCACTATCTATGCACACCTTTTTTCAAACTACAGAATATCAAAGATAAGGGGAAAAAAACTTAAAGAAGTTAAAGGTAAAGAACACCTCACCTTAGAGGAACAAGGTTAAGAATTACACCTGAGGGGCGCCTGCGTGGCTTAGTCCTTAAGCGTCTGCCTTCGGCTCAGGGCGTGATCCCGGCATTCTGGGATCGAGCCCCACATCAGGCTCCTCCGCTAAAAGCCTGCTTCTTCCTCTCCTGCTTGTGTTTCCTCTCTCACTGGCTGCCTCTCTCTGTCAAATAAATAAATAAATAAAATCTTTAAAAAAATAAAAAAAAAGAATTACACCTGACTTCTGAGAAACCATGAGAACAAGAAGAGAGTGGGATGAAATATTTAAAGTGTTTGAGTGAAAATAAAGCACCACCCTCAAATTCTGTATCTTGTGAAAGACACCTTCAAAAGTGAAGGAAGAAAAATACATTCTTAGATAAAAATTGAAGGAATCTGTTGCCAATAGACCTGCCTTACAAGAAACATTGAGAGAAGTTCCTTAAAGAAGAGGAAAATAATATAGGTCAGAAACCTGGATCTATATTAAAGTAAAGAAGAACATAGAAGAAGGAATAAGTGAAGGTAAAATAAAAACTTTTTACTTTTTCTTATTCTTAATTGAGTTAAAGATAAGACTTTGTTCAAAATAATAACATCAACATCAATAATATAAATGTAAACCATAATATTCTATGTAATAATGTAAATGTATTCAATTAGGTGTATGCGCATAAATGTATATACACATATACATATGCTTGTGAATGCTTATATAGAAATTAAATGAATGACAGTAATGATAATGATACAAGGGATGAGAAGGAGGAATTAGGATTATTTTGTTATTATAAGGTGTTTACACTACCTGTGAAATTTGATAGTGTTATTTGAAAGTCGACCAGAATAGCCGTAAATGTGTATTGCAAACTATAAAAAAAGGTAAAAATACAAAAAGAAAAGGAAAGAAATATATGCTTAGCATTGATATGCCAAGAAGGGAGATAAAATGGAATAATAGATAATGTTCAATGAAAACCACAAAAGGCAGACAAAGAGTGAAAGACAAAAATAAAAACAAATAACAAGCACAATAAATAGAAACAGTAACAAATATGGCAGATATTAATATGACTATATTGATAGTCACTTTGAATGTTCATGGTTTAAACACACCAATGAAAAGAGAGATTGTCACAGTGGATCAAAAAATATGACCAAACTATACGCTGTCTTTAAGAAATCCACTTTAAATATAAAGCCATATAGAATAAAAGTCAATGGGTGTAGAAAAATAGACCATGCTAAAACACTGATCAAAAGAAGCACACATAGTTACGTTAGACAGAACAGATTTCAAAGCAAGGAAACTTATTAGGAATAGAGACATTGCATAATGGTAAAAGGGTCAATTCTCCAAGAAGACATTACAGTCCTAAAGGTGTGTACCTAACGGCAGGGTGTCAAACTCTATGAAGTAAAAACGAATAGAATTACTAGGAGAAATTGATGAATCCACTATCACATTTGGTGACTTCAATATCAGAAGTGGGCAGATCCAGCAAGCAGAAAAGTAGTTTGAAGTAGTTTTTTATTTTAGGAAACTTTCTTGAATTATGTATAGTTTTAATTTTTTTTTTCATTTCATTTCTTGGTTTCCTTCTTCCAGGGCTGCTGCTTTATGTATTTTAGATTTTCCTTGCCTGTTTGTTATTGCTATCATGTTTTCAAATTTTTTAATCTCTCTTTTTACATCATTATGACTTAAACATTTTCTTAATTTCTGTATTATACTTTTTATAAGATATTATCTGTTGTTTATCTGTTCTCATGTTTTAAAATTCACTCTCCCCTTGAACTTTATTTTTTTTCTTTCCTTTTAATTTTTCTTCTGAATTCTATCATCTTGTTGAATCTTATTTTTCTTAGATCACATCATCTCCGAGTTTGTAGAATTCTGATTTGTATTTTTCCTTCACAGCATCTAACATTACCTTAATTTCTTTTATCTAATTTGAACTACTGATTGTCACCTGCTCTATGAATATATCTTCCTAGAATGTTTTTATGGTGTCCAATATTCTCTGTTCCTGATTTTCTTTTAATGTATAATAGCTGTGTATGGAATTTGACAGCCATCTTTTTCAATTATTTGATTTTTTAGACAATTTACTTTTCTTATAATATTTGGATGGTACGTTGGGATAGGCTGACTCAGGTTCATGGTTCTAAAACATCATCTTTTCTTGCTTTCACAAAGAGATAAAAATATATGACTCATTCTAAAATCTGTCTCTCCTATTCTTCCCCTCCTTTTATCTAGACATGTGTTTTTGTTTTGTCTTTACTATCACTGTCCTCTTCAACTAGGATTATAATATTTCTAAAAGTTCCTCCTCGATGTGAATGTTCATCGTGGTAGGGCTTATCAGTTTCTTAGTATCGTAAGTTCATAGCCCACTCACATTAAAGGCATTCTAGTAACAATGGACATATCCAGTTCACAGATCTTGGTATCTAATGTTCCATTAAAAGAGACCAAGTGTCTTTGAAGAAATGGATGATTCTAAAAATAAGGCAAAGTAGGTATAAAATAAGGTTAGAATGTTTTGTTATGTCTGAAAATAAAGAAGTATTTTTAAAAAAAATTGAGAGGCTTTGGAAAGACCCAAGGGGCCAACATGATATGATTTGCCTAGTCAAATACGGGACACTTTGAGCATCTAAAATAATGAAGTACAGGAATAAATGGCAAACCATTGAAAAACAGAAATTTATGGGTTCATACAGATAATAATAAATGGCAACTAAGTAGTGCATAAAAGAGGGTTTTGCTTACAGATGAAAATTGAAAGTTGATTCATAAATATATAAAAAGAGCTAGAGTCAGTGCATCTGTATCTTGCAATTATCATGTTAAAGATTAAATCAGGCAAGTATTAAAACTGATGTTACATCAAAGGGGAAATTTTAATAAGGATTGGGATGTTTACACAGTCTCAAAATTTTTCCCCATAGACTACCTATGAGTTTGAAAGAAAAATGTAATAATTATACAGTCCTCCACTCTCAGCTGAGCAGTTGATGGGTGTACCAAAAAAAAAAAAAATCTAATAATTATAAAGAAAAAAAATCAGGCAGCATTTTGACCAGATCATCAAAATTAATAATGCAAATGGGAGACAAATGAATATTGTGTGCCTCAGATATGAAAAAGCACAGCATCTCTTTTTGTTACTCTGCTCTAGAATGTATAACATGAATAGAATCATAAGGAAGTATCAGACAAACCCAAAATAATGTGTATTCTATTAAAAAAAAGAAGGCAGGGATTGTACTTTTCAAAAATGTTAAGAGCATACAAGGCAAAGCATGATTCTGGAATTTACAGATTAAAGGAATATGAAGAACTTTGACAAATAAATGTACTATGTGACTCCTCTGGATTCTCTAGTGAAAAGGAAACTAGGCCACAAAGGATATTAATGACGTCAACTGAAAAAAAAAATGGAAGACGGATGATTGGTTAAATGAAAAATTTTCTTACCAATGTAAAATTCACTGCATTTAATAACGATACTGTAGTTTTATAATATAATATCCCTATTATTAAGACCATACACACCAAATAATTTAAAAGTAATTGGCTCTGAATATGTGACTTACCCTCAGTTGGTTCAGAAAAAGATACATTGTGTGTGTATATATCAGTAGAGACATACACACCTCTCCAAGTAAAAACAAATACAGAGGACAGAGAAAAAGCAGATGTGGTCAACATAGGATGAAATGCTAAGAACAGATGAATGTGGGTAAATAGTGTTCTTTGTACTTTTTTTTAACTCTTCATTGCATTCGAAATGATTTCTCAATAAAAATGTTTAAAATTGAAAAAAGGAAGAGCTCATTGTCCAGACACCTTCAACGCTTTCATGCCTTACCCCAGCAGGCTTAAATTGGAGACTACAGTGGCCCTGACCCCCTTTCATCTAAGATTCATCTTAGATTCATTGTAGATTGGTCTCAGGGCTTCCCAGTGGTAATTTGGGGCTTTCTATTCTTAAATATATCAGCTTCTGCCTTCGCTCATCTTCCTTCTGCAAAGATGTTGATACCATTTGATTCTATTCTATTGATGATTTGTCTCCACATACTTTAAACAGATTCATACTATTCTGAGATAAGTGAAAAATCACAATTTTATTAGCTGCTTTCATATTTTGGGCCAACTATGTTAGTTCTAATTTTTCCTTTCATAAATAGGAAATTTATATTGAAACTCATTTTTTTTTGGTCTGGGTTTTTGATTATTACTTTAAAGTTTTGGAGGTATAATTATAAGATTAATGAATATGAAGATCTTTTTAGAAAGAGACACAGTATATATATTGCTAGGTTATGAAGTTTTCCAGAAAGAACATAGGTTTTTAAAATGCAATAATTTTGCACATACCGGTGGGACATAACTTAAGGATATAAACTGCATTAAGGCATATTTAAAAATGTGTTCACTGTTGCTACTAACCATATTTTGGATGGTCATGCTAGTATTGTTATTCTAAGACAGGTCTGGGGACGATGTGGGATAGAGCAAATAAATAAATCAATAAGTACATGATATTCTAATTCTATCATCCTTAGTGACTTTGAAAATCAGAGTTCTCGATATGAGAAAAAGGAAACACAAGAGATTAGATAAAATAAAATAAAAATGCTCTTGCCCTGAATTTGAATAGGAAGTACTGTAATGAACTCATAATGTATTTTTGTCTTTAAGGCAAAACATAGTTTTGTCCACTGAAAAGACCTAGAAATAATAATTAACCAATAACAATAACTCCTAGCTCCCAGATGGTATTCTCTAAGCACAATTATCCACTCAAAGGAATCTGTTCTTGCAGAAACTCATAGTTCCATGACACAGGCAGGAAACAGACAAGATGATCTTAGAACATCCTGTCATACCAGAGAACAAGGAAACTGTCAAAGGCTACCAGGTTCATAGCCAAATGACTAAAGTGACTTCAGTGTGAAAATAGTCCTCTTACAAAAGAAGAAATGTGAGAATCATTAAGAATAACTACAATACATTTAAATACATAAAGTATGTTTGATCTTTGAGTTTATGCTAAAAAAGGATACTGTGGGAAGTCATCACTGCAACATGCTAGAGATCCCTCTCATTATTTGAAAACTGGTTAGTAAAGGGAATGAATCAAGCATGTAGATTGCCTTTCTTATAAGATCTACAGCTTCAAATAATCCAATATTAGATTAGGGGCAATAATTATTTACGGAGATATTCCAGATAATACATGAAAAAGAAAATGACAGAATGTCTCCATTTTGCAATTCATAAGAAATTTATGGTTCTAGGTATTAAGCATTTTTGACTTTAACACTAGATTAGGATAGATAATCAAATAGTTTGTGGCTTCTCATGGCAGAAGGAAAATCTAACATGAAAGAATTTGACAAGAAATGAAAGAGGGGGGCAGAGAAAGAGGTGAAGGGAGAGAGAGGAAAGAAGGAAGGAAGGAAGGAAGGAAGGAAGGAAGGAAGGAAGGAAGGAAGGAAGGAAGGAAGGAAGGAAGTTGCATTTTATCAAGACCCCAGATCCAAAATCTAATTTTCTAATTTATAGGATATGCAGAGAACAAAGCAACATGCTAAATTTACTGGCAAGTATGCAATCAGAAAAATCCAGATTTCTGGAAAACATAGTATTGATTTCTTCTCGGATTTCATGAAGAAACAAAGAGGCAGAGAGAGACATGAGCAGTGGCCAGCAATCATCCTCGTGTGTTAACCTTACATAGATCCTTATTTTTAAAAAATGGTTAAAAATTGTTGACAGTATGATATTTATGAAATAATTATAAATGTGTGCAGTGCCTAGATATTTGATGATATTAATGTATTATTTTAAAATACTTAGATGTGATCATTGTGTAATGATTATGTTAAAACCATCCTTAGCTATTAAAGATACATGCTGAAATATTTATGGTTGAAATAATAAAATGCCTGGGATTTGTTTCAAAATAGTAAGGGAAGGGTAAGGTGGTTGGGAGTGAGAACCTATCAGAGGTCATTGGTTGGTGATTTGTAAAACTGAGTCATAAGAACCCAGCAGTTTGTCATAGTATTTCTTCTACTTTTTTTGTTTGAAAAAAAAATAGCAATATAAACATATTATTTAAAAATATCAAGAGGGAAGATATATATACACACACACGTGTATATATGTATATGTATATATAGGAGGGAATACATGTATGTATATGTGTGTATATATAGGAGGGAACATATATCTTCAAGACGGAAGACATATATATACACACACACATATATATGTATATATATGCTTCTGGGAAAAGAGACGGGGGTATTGAGAAGTGGTAAACCAAGAAAATGTTATTTTTTAAAATTATTACCTGTTTGGTGTTCTTTTGACTTAGAAAATAATGTGAATTTATTACTTTCTCAAAAATGGAAATAAATGAAATAAAAAGTAAAATGTGTTTTTTTGTTTCACCAATTCTAATTCTAATGATTTATCTGGCAGAAGACTTTCTATAAGTAGTATAATTTAATGAAATATCTGAAGCATATAACCATGTTCACTAAATCATGGTTGTAGGAATACATCATTGAAAACAAGAGGAACAGCTATGCTTAGGGGATTCATCCAGTGGTATTTAGAATGTGGTTAAAAAGGATGAGATTTCACTAATAGGCGACTGACCCCTGGGAAAAGTTCCAATACACACTGTTAAATAAAAAAAAAAAAGTCATTAAATAATTTAAAACAATATGTAATTGATATCAACATAATATTCTATTTTTGTTTCTTACAATGGTAACATTCTGGAATAAATCTATTTACTTTGAAGATACTCCAGATTTTATTTGCTAGTATATATACTTTGAATTTGAGGTGATCTTATAGTAATTATTGTTATCTGTGGTCTTAGATTTTAAGCTCTCAGTGGGCAAGGATTATGCACATCTGATTTGCACTTTATCAGGTATTCATGCTAAAAATATACGAATAATCTTAATGCATACATTGAAAAAATACAGAAATGTGTTAACCATTGCATTTATTAAGAGATTATTAAAACACTCTGATTTTAGATACTTTTCTTCCTCTTTATATGAGAGTCATATTTGTTTATAATCAGAGGACTAAAACAAGGTAAAGAAGACATTGAAATAGGAAAAGGACAAGAGAATCTTAAAAATATCTGTTGCCCTCAGCACCATCTGAAACCACAATATCTCCACCATGCCAATATTCATTAAACCAATCATTTTCTGGGGTGCCCGGGTGGCTCAGTCGGTTAAGCATCTGCCTTTGGCTTAGGTCATGATCCCGGGGTCCTGCTTCTCCCTCTCCCTCTGCCCCTGCTCATGTGCTCTCTCTCTCTCTCTCACTCTATCTCTCAAATAAATAAGTAAAAACTTTATTAAAAAAAGACCATTTTCTCTTGACAAAAATGTGAATAAAATGTGTAACTTCCTATGCAGTTACTTCTGGTTCATTGGGAAATAGCAACCTTTTGCCCAATTGAGTATTTTTTATTTCCTTCCCATATTATTATTTATAGAACAAGCACAAAGTAGTTTGTTGCTGATTAGAAAGGAAATTCCAACCAGCAGTTTCTCAGAATGACTTTTATTTTGATGGATATTTTTTAATGAACCTAATTTATGTGAAGGTTGTTCTGTTAAAAGTTCACAAAAATATCACGCATGATTGATCTCAAGACTGTGCCTTGATCCAAAGACAACACACAACAGCAGTCAAATATACGTTTTATGGGCTTTTGTCTGTTTTGCAATAACACCGGAAAACATTCTTTAATTAAAATTTAAAACCGTAACTGATTAATTTTCTGTGTAAACAATCCGTGTAAACATGGAATGTCAGCATTTTAAGGCTGTGTGAGTATAAATTTTACTTTCCACACATGGGCATTCTGGGAAGGACTTTGGCACAAGCGAAAGGTGAGAATGTGACCCAGGGGAAAAGGATTTGGAACCCTAGCACGCTCTGTAACCCCACTCCTGTCCTCTTAGCTGAGGCCCAGTCGGAACTGGGGAAAATGTGCTCTGCTGTGTGATAGTGTTGGCATGGGCCCGGTTGTCACTCACTGCATAGCTCTTTATTTACTAGCTGCAAATCTCCGAGGATTCCAAAAAACCCTTCAGTAGCTGGACCTACTGCAGCTCATTGGTGCAGAAAGGGAGACTCTCCCAAGAATTTGGCCATTGACATGGCTTTGCAGAACTTAGACCGAGCATTCCCATTTGGTTTCTGTTGTTAAACATAATCCCCAATTTTTACGGGAGCCAGAAAGCAACCTCACTTCTCCTTGGCAACTTTATGATTTTTTTTTTTCTTTAAAACAGAGGCAAGGTTTAAAATGTTACTTAAAATACTCTTGAATGACTTTTCAAGGAAATATGGGAATACACTGCCAGGAAAATGGGAGAGTGTATTCAAAGTAAAGAATCTGAAAATCTCTGCCTAGACATTTGTTTAAAACTTGAAATAAAAATGCTCATAATCAAGTTACTTTTATTAGACATTTATAGCTTTGCCAATAATGCATTACAGCGACCTTTGTTCTTCTAGAGTCTAGAAAAAGAACCAGAATTGAAATCTTCTGAGCCTGTCCAGGGGACAAGCTGGGGTTTGCTTTTCCAAAAGGTTCAGCTCATTTGGATTCATTTTGAACCCTTTGCTGACTTACCCAGACCCGTCCTTCATGACAAGTACCAATCTTGCGTTGGGGTAAGGGGAGAAACCATTCAAAGGAAATACTTTCACATTTCTGGACCTTGCTTCATTCCCAGTAAACTTATTTCACTTATAATTACTCATCGAAGCTTGTAAAAAGTTTACATATAAATTAATCATATTATTGTTATTACAGGAAGCAGAAATGTGAAGAAACTTTAGTCAAATGAAAGACACTTTGAACTTTTACTCTGTCTGCCAACAGTAGTTGGGTGTTGGTGCATTGTTTAAAACTGCTTGTGTCTGTAAAGGGATTTATTAGTTAATTCTTCCATCTCGATTATTAGCAACATTTTCATAAAATGATTATTTGTGTACTGAATGGGGTAGAAGATAAAGATTTTGTATCTCCTTCATAGAGGATATGGAGGGAAAAATAAAGCAAATCTATAAGCTCTGAATATAAATGGCAAAAAGGCACAATGAAAGAGCCTACTAGAAGTAAATCTTTTCTCTTGTAACTGCAACTTTTCCATGCCATTCTGAGGTGAGGGAATCTGGCATAGGACACAAAGACAGAATGCTCAGGGTCAGGATTTCAGGATTTAAAGTGAAGTGTGGTTGACGTTAAGCCCACGTACTTCCCACCACAGTGTGCTGCCTCCTGATGGAATCGCCCAGGTAAAGAGATGATGTGTGTTGACACAAATCTAGAGGAAAATCAGACATGGACCTTCAGGTGAGAGAGAGAGAAAAAAGGAAAAGCAGAACCTAGGATGTTAGCATGGAGATCATGATTGAGGTAATTTTGTTGGGGTGCAGGTGTGTAGGTGAAATGAGGATGCGACACATAGGGGCTCAACTTTTCCACTGGGCAATGAAATATCTGAGTTTTTTCCAACTCCTAAGCTATTTTTGTTCCCTTTTAAAGACGCCTTAAGACTTGGGTCTTTGTGCCTAGGGGTCATCTTTGCTAACTCCCGTGGTAAGCTGCTTTGGGGAATCATGATTCACGTACTCAGAGGTCCATCTTCTTAGAGAAAATGGATCAGCTTTTAGAAGAATAACCAGGAACATGAGACGAAGTCCCCTGAAATTTCAGTATCCAAGCCTTTCCTTGACGTAATAAAACAAACATCCTTACCCCTAAAATGCCTACCTGCTCTTTATCGTTAACCCAGAAATAGACCTAAGCATCTTGTAAGTCTTCCCCCAGATACGTGCACTACTCCACATGACCATTGTTTCTTGGTCATCCTACATAGTAACCACTATAAAACCACATTCAAGCACACTTGGCCTTATTCCTATCACTGACAAATTCCCAATTAGAATAGAACTTCTCTGAAACAACATGTCACAGATAATATTGAAAGCCCTATTCTGATGATGAGTTTGGAAATCTTGCTGGAGGCCACGGGGGACAGCTGTCTTCAAAGGGCATCTAACTGAAACTTGTTTCCTGATAGTCATTCAATTGACCACCATTTTGAAATCATCTCTATAAAAGACATTGGAGATCATTATTATCATGTTCATTTTTCAGATGAAGAAATGGACTGCGTAGAGATAGTACAATCCTAATTTCAAAAAGCCGGATCAATATTTCTGACAGAGACTTTTTAGCATTGCCAGGCAGGATACACAGGTGGGATTTTGGCTGGGAAATGCGATCATCGTCTACCAAACCAGTGAACCTTATACATGAAACCCTTTTTCTAATAAATGATATTCTGTGTAGTTAGATGGGGATTTTTGTCTTGGTTACCTCATTTTCCAGGCACGTGAACCCAGATAAATCATGTAGCCTCTTTAAAAAAGTTTCCTCATCTGTAAAATTAGAGAATAGAAGAGTACCTACTTCATAGTGTTGCTGGAGGGACCAAATGAAATCAAGCCCATCAAGTGTATTAACACAGCGATCGGCATATTTATGGCAATAAATGTTCACCGTAGCTGGTGTCGGCATTGGGATCATTCCTTTCCGAGTTCCTGAAACAATTTGTCTTGTACCCCCATCCCTGAGCACAGTGCTTGGCACACCACTGAACCCCCACCCCCAGCCCAAGAAATGGTAGTGGGATTAATTAATATGCTCCCTATTAAACTCCAGAACCAGGGAACAAGCATCAAGAAATAATGGCTGGTATCCTGCTCTATTCTCCTGTTGTTCCCACAAATCCCTCCCCCCACCCCCACCTTCACCCCCAAGTCACAGGCACACACATGGCATCATATTTCTTTATGTTGAGCTGGACGGGGTGTTCACGTCGATAAGAAACCTTCCTCCCACCCCACTTTGTCTGCCCTGCACTTAGGAACCAAGGTTGAGTTCAAACAGGGGTCAGGGAGATAAAAGCCTGAGGCTTAACCACCAATTCACTCGTCTGGTGCCTAAAACTTCCGTCATTTATTTATTGCCATTAGAAAGGATCCGCCGGGTCCTGTGTCATGAAGGCTGTAGGCAGAAGCCTTTGCCATTCATTATCTCCCCTTCAGTTGGGAAAAAGAGCAGGCGGATGCCATTTCCCAGGGATAGGCTGCCCTGCCCCTGTACTGAATGGGAAGAGAGAGAAGTTTCCTAGCACTTTATGGGATCTTTTGTTTTTCATCAAGAGGCCAAGGACAGACATTTTGAAATAATTGTCAAAGACAGAACACAGGCAGGCCTCGGGGGTAGAAGCCAGCTAGCCCTGGAGAGAAGAGGACAAACACCCAGGGCCGAGGCTTCCAGACCAACAGAGATTTACTGCAGCCGCTATAGAGACTATTTGTTATGGAGGAGAAGATAAACAGGAGGCCCTTTTAAAGCCAGTGGTCATGTGGAAGGTGCTAGAAACATTCCTGGGCAAGAACAGGGCCCAGCCGCAGGGCCAGCTGGTTGCCGTTGAGTTCGGTCCTCGGTGCACACAAAAATTCCATCCCCTGTTCAGTTCTGTGCACAGGCTCTTGTAACTGTTAGTGTAAGGGAATACCAGCCAGGCCCCCCAAAAGGACAATTGTACAACAGATTGAAACGAAGACACCAGTCCTGATGTATCCAAACAAAATGTGGAAGGCACCAGCCTAGGGAGTCAGGGCAAGAGACAGTCTTCCGAATCCCTGCATTGGCTGCCGAGCTCGCAGGAGTCTGAGCGGTGCCCCCTCCCTCCTGCTACAGATCCCCCACGCTGTTTGCTCTCCCCTCCTCCAATTTGGCAAAGCCAGCAAGATCATAAACGTCAGATGTGAGCTTGTCGCTGTAACGATCCCGTGGCTATGAATAAAAATGGTCCAGGAACAGATTTATGAATTGAATCGTCTTTCCGGGGGTGGGCTGCGTGGGCTGGGGCGACTGCTCATGGAGCCCCGGCGTGTGTGTGTGTGTGTGTGTGTGTGTGTGTGTGTGTTGCTCATGTTGAACTTCTAGCAGTCGAGAACCCACAGGGTTAAGCCTCGAAGGCTAGAATGATATTTTCACCTCCTTTGATGACACACTAAAATAAGGAACGTCTCATTTTGCCGCAGAACATTGAGTCTGTGAAGCCAATGTACATGTGGTTACTGTTTGCAGAATTTGGCATTTTCTATGAATAGTATAAAACAGGCATTGGATCAGCTGTCATGTTTTGACAGGGTTGTCCTTTTTTTCCAGAATGCCACTTTCTCTACCCCCTACCCCCCTCCCCCATATTGGAGCAGCAACCCTACCACTTTTTTTTTTTTTAAGTGGACTAAGAAATTTGATGAATAATGAATTAAAAGCTGGAATGGGTCAGGGGTTTAAAGCACAAGGAAGCAATCACCCTGAAGAAAGTGGCCCCTCTAAGGGGAGGCAAGTCCCTGTTATGACTGTCGGTGAGATTGTCTCCAGACAGGGCCTCACCCAGCCCCAGAAATGGGAACAAGGTCAGGCACCAGGTTAGTTAGCAGTGTGAAGTGGGAGTTTAAAGCTGTTTTGTTTACAACGAGCTAATCAGCCTGACAGCAAAGTACCCCAGCTCTTCTCCCTGTTCAATGTATTTGATTCCTCCCAAGCTGTTTGGGCCTCTCCTCAATTCCGCACCTTTCATACGTCCAAAACTTGACAGGAACGAAGTTGACAATGAGAAATCATTTTACCTCTTCACTGCGACACACATCCATCAGTTTCAGCCCCAGGGTGTAAACGTGGGTGTGAGGTTTCACCTTCTCCGGGAGAGATGGAGTTTGCTGTGTTTAACCTGCAAACCATTATCACACATACACACACACACACACACACACACACACACACACACACACACATACGAGAAGCTCTCTTTTAATGTCTTGAGAATTTGAAGCTTTGGGCTTTATTAGCATGGGACCTGTATGTGTTAATTACACGTTTATTTCAAACACACTCTCTCACTCTCACATTCACCTTTTTAATTTATTTTTTTTCTTTTGTTCAACATGTGCCACTTTTTCCTTTGTTTACAAGGGACTGGAAGCCGGAATGAACCCATGTTGGACACCTTTCCTAATCAGCTCCTCAGTTTTACATCAGAATGATCTCATTGGGTCCTTTTGGTCTGCATTAGCAAAAAACAACTGATCTGGCATTGGGGGGAAAAATAACTCTTACATCTATTTTGAACAAGCAATCACATTTCTGATTAAACAGCTTTATCTTGCCTGTTTAAATGAACAATGTAATTATACTCAAAGCTGAAACCAATTGTCAAGATGTCTCTGTTTGGCTTGGAATCGCTACAGTATAAATCCAGTCATGGGATTTCTCAGAGCAGTAATAAGAATATCAAACAGGTCATGCACTGTATTATCATTTCATTGTTATTTATGTTTGCCTGGACTTGATTCAGAGTCTCTGAAACCTGTCCCTCTCTCAGGATGGCCTTTCCTATTAAATCATCTCATTCTACCAAGAACCTGTGGATGAGCCTCTCCTTTAAAAAAAACAAAAAACAAAAAAACAAATGAGTTCTAGGATTAAATTCTTATCATTGTTTATCTTTGATTTCTACGGCCATCACCACTTACTATTCTAATTATTGTTACTTAGATCGAAATGAATGCACTCGGCCATTCATTTATTTTTCATAAACAGACTGAGTAGCTACTATGTGATAAACATTACACTGCAAATTCCCTGGGATGTGGAAACAAAAAAAATTCTGTCCTCAAATTCCTTATGAGAGATAAAATAATAACTATACAATCAACAATGAAATACATGATATTTATATATTTTATAGTTATATATTAGGTCACTGTACATTTGATTTTCTGTTTTCAGGGAAAACTGTATGATATGAAGAATTATCATCATCCATGCTCGTACTGATAGAACACTACCGGTCATCCTACAGGTTTGGAGAGCTTAATTATTATCATAATTTGTAAAGACAATTTGAATATGATAAGGAAAGTTTCAGGAGAATTTCTCATACACCATCTCGTTCAAATTATCCATTACCTAATATTTTCTTCCTCATATTTCGCAGAAAAATACACAACAGATGTTCTTCATCAAGGGCCTTAGTAGGGGCGCCTGGGTGGCACAGCGGTTAAGCGTCTGCCTTCGGCTCAGTGCGTGATCCCGGCGTTATGGGATCGAGCCCCACGTCAGGCTCCTCTGCTGTGATCCTGCTTCTTCCTCTCCCACTCCCCATGCTTGTGTTCCCTCTCTCGCTGGCTGTCTCTATCTCTGTCAAATAAATAAATAAAATCTTTAAAAAAAAAAGGGGAGGGCTTAGTTAATGCAAGAGTTTGAAATGAGTAGCTCATTCCTTCAACAGCAAATAAATATTAATCGATAAACATGTGAATCNCTTAGTTAATGCAAGAGTTTGAAATGAGTAGCTCATTCCTTCAACAGCAAATAAATATTAATCGATAAACATGTGAATCGAGCCACTATCTCGTGTCATGTAAATAGTAATGAATAAAAACCAACCCCTTTCCTTGCAAATACAGAGAATACAGGCTAGTGAAGGAAGGCATCGTACAAATAAACACATAATTAAATATTGAACAAAATGCTATCAGGGAAAAGAATAGGGCTCTATGAGAGAGAAAATCAAGGAAAGCATGTGTTTTTGAGAGGAGAACAAGGGACAGCCTCCTTAAGAATGTGGTGTATGATTTGAGGAGTGAAGATAAAATGTCAGGCAAAAAGTACAAGGAAGAGTGTGTCCAACAGAGGAACAGCATGTGCAAAAGTTCCAAGTAGAAGAGAACATCTGTATTTAAGGAACTGAACAATGTCAATGTGCTGGCAGTTTGGTAAACAAGAGGAGAATGGTATACAATGAGCCTGGATAAGTAGGCAAGACACATATTGTGGAGGGCCTTGTACCCAAAGTTTATTAGTTGGAGTTGGTTAGGATGTGCAGCAATAACAAATAGACCCCAAATCTCAGTGGCACAGCAGACTAAAAATGTGTGCTAATTTACATATCTCACAGTCTGATATGATGGTGCTGCTGGTGGTGGTGGTGGTACTGGTGGTGGATGAAGGACTTCTACTCTACACCGTGAGGGCTGGGGTAGGAAGACGTGCCCAGGGAAGGCACTCATGTTTTCAATTGCCTTGACTTACAAGAGGCACTTCTCACTCAAACAGAACTCCATGGGTAAGAACTCCCAGTCCATGAGGTTCCACCAGAATGCAAATGAGTTTGTTATTGTCGTTTAGTTGGGTGCCTGGTATAAACAAA
The DNA here is from genome assembly GCF_002007445.2 of Ailuropoda melanoleuca. Lineage (NCBI taxonomy): Eukaryota > Metazoa > Chordata > Mammalia > Carnivora > Ursidae > Ailuropoda > Ailuropoda melanoleuca. Next base: position 13,278,326 of record NC_048226.1, on the reverse strand, counting down.
TGATTTGGCAAGGCTCTATCCAGTCTCTATTGAGAAGAATGTGTAAAGGAAGGCACTTTATACACTTGGTCCTAAAGGCTATTCAATAGGATTGTAGCATATTCCAACTTTAATTTTTATGTGCTCATTCAATTTTTTTAAAAGATTTTATTTAGTTATTTGAGAGAGAGAGAGAGAGAAAACGTGAGTAGGGGGAGGTGCAGAGGGAGAGAGACAAGCACCCTCCCCGCTGAGCAGGATGCCCAGGGCAGGACTCCATTCCAGGACCTTGAGATCATGACCTGAGCTGAAGGCAGATGCTTAACGGACTGAGCCACCCAGGCACCTCTAAGCACTCATTCTAATATGAGGGTGAAGAAAGGAGATGTGCTCCATCTGGCCTCTGAGTAAACCAATGAAGTAGACTTTTTTTTTTTCTTTTAGGCAAACAACTTAGTCTTATGCCCAATAATCTTTGTGTAAAACTGAAACTTACAGTTGACTTTGCTTGGGAATCCCACAGAGGAAAAACCAATCTTTATTGAGATTGAGCCCACAATTTAAAAAGAGAGCAAAATGGGGGGGGGGCGGAAACAAACTGTACCAAGATTAATAATCAGGAAACAAAACAAACAGATTTTAGAGCTCAAACAGATTCAAAATATGTAAGAACAAAACATCCTACCAATAAACAAGTCTAATGGAACAAATGTGGAAAAAAAAAATGAAAGAAATAGAACTATACTTTTAAAACGTTGTCTTTAAAACTTTTAATAGCATAAAACAGGGTTAAATAGCAAGTTAAACATTTGTAAAAAATGCATTAGTGATTTTATTAGAAGACACCAAGAATCCAGCATAAAAATAAAGAGATGGTTAATACGAAGATAAGATCAAATGTTATGGAGGAGAGAATGGGGGAGCCAAAAGGGGGAAAGGATATTTTGAAAATATAAGGCTTGGCATTTTACAAAGGACTTGCTTTTCATATTTAAGAAGCATGAAACGGAAACATAATTAGAAGTCATGTCAGACTGTACACAGAGCCAAACTTCGGGACACTAAGGGAAAAGGAAAGGAAACTCGTAAAGCAACCAGTGAGAATAGGCAAATTACCGACAACTACATACTCACACATTGTATCAGCCCTAAATTTTTCACAAGGGTAATAGAGGACATAAGAGAATGCAGTGATAATCTCAGAGGGCAGGAAGTGGGTGGTAAGGGGGAAAAAATGCTACCTTTCCTGCTATCTCTAAGCAAAGAAGGTAGTGGTGTCAGGAAGACCCTTGCAGATGGTGTTTTAAACTTCTCTTGGCATATTTACTACATCCCATATCAGAAATGAAGCTAACCCACCCCAGGCTCCTGTAAAAAAGAAATAAAAGAAAAAAGAAAGAAAGAAAGAAAAAAATGATCATTTCAAAGTATGAGTCAAAAATAGTGAACCACCTAAAATTCTGTTTTCAGTTAACTTATCATTCCAGGATGAGGGCGGAATGAAGTCATTCCGTTTGAAGTCTAAGTGAGTTTTCCGTTTACAAAAGCTTGTTCAAAGAAGAAAGTTAAAACCAAAAAATGACAGTAATAATTATGACTAATATGGGGAGGGTATGAAAACATTCTGGAGCTATACACTGATGTTGATGAAATACAGAAATATGAATGATCATCCTATAAATCTTATCATTGCTAATTTTAATGTGTCATATTGAAATTAGGCTGCATATTCTCAGTCCTTTTTCTGTTTGTATAGCTCAAAATTGCTATAGAATCTGTATTTCTCATGATCTGTGCAGCTGGAAAGTGTAAGTGAATCAAAATGTCCAAAAGCCGTACTATTTAATGAGTGGAGGAATGGGTAAACATTTATAGGGAACCTAAAACATATTATTATTATCTTATTTATTATCTAAATTATCACCTGTCTAAATTACTCATGTTATATTTTCCATTTTTATGCCCTGAGAATTGTAACACTGCACCTCTATGGTTCCTGTGTGCACATATGTATGTATCCTATTAATATTTGGGGCGAATGTTCTGTATGTAATGGTACCGTCGAAGAAAAGCAATGACATTAATTAAATATTAATTTGATGTGCTATAAAATCCTTCTCATGTCTTCCAGCCCTTGTTCCATCTTTATCCGAAACTCTGGTCTCTCCTTTTACCAACCACCTTCTCACAGGCTAAAACTGTGCCTAAGATTATACCATATCAATAACCAAACCCACCAACGTTATATTTATTCCTGGTTCCCACCATCACTCTCTCCTTCCCATCACCAAGAAAGCTTTAGAAAAATGACCAGTCAGCCACTGAGATCCCTAGTTTATTTTTTTTAAGACTTTATTTATTTGGGGGTGCCTGGGTGGCTCAGTCAGTTAAGTGTCCGCCTTCAGCTCAGGTCATGATCCCAGGGTCCTGGGATCCAGCCCTGTGTAGGGCTCCCTGCTCAGCAGGGAACCTGCTTCTCTCTCTCCCTCTGCCTGCCACTCCCCCTGGTTGCGTGCTTGCTCTCTCGCTGTCAAAAAAAAAATCTTTTTTTAATAATTTTTAAAGATTTTTTAATTTTTTTAAATTTTTAAATTTTAATTTTTTTATTATATTATGTTAGTCACCGTACAGTACATCCCTGGTTTCTGATGTAAAGTTCGATGATTCATTGCGTATAACACCCAGTGCACCATGCAACAAGTGCTTTATTTATCTATTTGACAGAGAGCACACACAAGCACAAGAAGGGGGAGCGGCAGACAGAGGAAGAAGGAGAAGCAGGCTCTCTGAGGAGCAGGGAGCCGGATGGGAGGGCTCGATCCCTGGACTCTGGGATCATGACCTGAGCCAAAGCCTTAACCAACTGAATCACCCAAGCGCCCCCATCCCCAGTTTAAATTTCCCCTTTAAGTCTCTACTGAATCCGGGTGTGTTTGTTTTTTCACCATCAGCCCTCTGAGATTACTTTAGCCAGTGCTACAGTTGCATCCTAATAATAGACAAGGTAATCTTGTTTTACCGTCTTACTCACATATTAGAGTATCCAGCATTATAGAACCCTCCACTGTTCTTGAAGTTTCTAGCCTGGGCTTAGAGCCATCACACTGTCCTGGTTGTCCTCCAATTCCACTGGCCATATCTTTTCGGTCATTATGGTCATCTCCTCTTTTAGATCCTCTCCCTGCCCTGCCCCACCTCACACCTATGTTAGAAAATGGACACATTTTTCTAGGTAGTTCATGCTCTCTAGTGCACATTCAGCATAATCTGGGATTAATTAAGACAATTTGATGGCTGGGAATTGTGCAGTCCAGTCCCTTGTAAACATCTCCATTGGGTGGGCAAGACCTGAGGACACCGAGTCCCTTGTAAAATCCCACAGTCCAGAAGGGCTTCAGTGGGGAGCAAGAGGAGGCCAAAGAGATTAGGATCATGTTGTAAACCTCTTTCATTACAAATCTTTTCTCCAAGGCTGAGATTGTGAATCACCAGCCATCTAGTTTCCCCTGCCAAGTGGGAGGATGAACAGTGTGAATCGGCTGTTAAGATGAGTAACAGTCATCTTAACAGTCAACAGTGAAGGGAAACAAATACCCCTGGTGATAGTCAGCTTCCAAATTTAAAGACATTTCTTAATTGGTTAAAGTATTTGATGCCCTGTAATATTATCCTTTTTTGTTACCTTCATTACCTAAAAATAGTTGAATTATATATTCCAAACACTTCCTTTTTTACTTCTCTAGAAATTTTCTTTCTTGTAACTTTACCCAGTAAGATTCTGTATAAACTAGAGGGATATCGAAACCTTTAGAACATTTAAACCTTGGGTTTAAGCCTGTATCTGGTGTGGTCTTCACCTGTGTAACTCTTATAAAGCTGCAGAGATTCAGCCACACCCTACATCGACCCTTGGTTAGCATGTGTGCATGCCCTCAATTGATAAACATAAAATAGGGAGTAGGAGTATACCATTGGAACAAAAATGTTTCAAAGGAAACATTTGATTTTTTTTTTTTTGAAGTGGATATATAGATGTCTTGCAGGACAGATACTTCTCGATGCTTACATAAAATCCATTCTCACTTTCTTACTGACAGAATCTCTGGTTTTGGGGTGGTCAGCAATGTGATAAGATAAAAATGACATTTCTAAAGATGCTAGACCACCAGTGGTGATCACAGGAAACAATTTCTGGCCATTTCTGTGTATTTCTGGAAAAGTTTTGCTCTTCTGATACAGGTGCCACTCTTCCTCTTGTTTTTTAACTCCTTTCTGCTGGCCTAGATTATAGTCGTGATGGCTGGAATTGCAATTGCCTTCATGTGCCTGATTACAGCAGGGAAGCTGAAATCATTTCTGTGTACGAGCTCTGGATTGCTTAGCTTTGTCATATGGGAAGAAGACAAATGTCTATCTTGTCTACTTATGTGTTGTCTGCAGCTGAACCCAAAACCTAACTGATGCAGGGTTTTTTAGTTTTGTTTTGTTTTTTTTTTGATTGCCGAGTTTGTTTTAGGAAAGAGTGGGAGCAGGTGGCAAACAAAAGACAAAATGTGTTATTTAATAACACTGAATTACTACATCTAGTTTCACAGACTATTTTTACTGTGCCTGAAAAATGGGTCGATTTGCCTTAAAATGCTTTACTTTCACTTATTATTTTTTTATAATATTTATTTTGTTATATTAGTCACCATACAGTACCTCCCCAATTTTTGATGCAATGTTCCATGATTCATTATTTGTGTATAACACCCAGTGCACCATGCAATATGTGCCCTCCTTAATACCCATCACTGGCCTATCCCAATCCCCCATCCCCCTCCCCTCTGAAGCCCTCAGTTTGTTTAGAGGCAGCCCACGGAATGGGAGAATATATTTGCAAATGATGCTACAGATAAAAGACTGGTATCCAAGATCTACAAAGAACTTCTCAAACTCAATACACGTGAAACAAATAATCGAATCAAAAAATGGGCAGAAGATATGAACAGACATTTTCCAATGAAGACATGCAAATGGCTAACAGACACATGAAAAAATTTTCAAAATCATTAGCCTTCAGGGAAATTCAAATCAAAAACACCTTGAGATATCACCTTATACCAGTTAGAATGGCAAAAATTGACAAGGCAGGAAACAACAAATGTTGGAGAGGATGTGGAGAAAGGGGATCCCTCTTTACACTGTTGGTGGGAATGCAAGTTGGTACAGCCCCTTTGGAAAACAGTGTGGAGGTCCCTTAAAAAGTTAGAAATTGAGCTACCCTATGATCCAGCAATTGCACTAGTGGGTATTTACCCCAAAGATGCAGACATAGTGAAGAGAAGGGCCATATGCACCCCAATGTTCATAGCAGCATTGTCCATAATAGCTACATTGTGGAAGGAGCTGAGATGCCCTTCAACAGATGACTGGATTAACTGATGCGATTTTGAATAAGATGAATCAGAAGGTCAGAGTGGAACAACAACAACAACAACAACAACAAAGATTTGAGGTTTCTAGACTCTGATTTGTATTCCAAGTTCTCCAGCTACTAGCTAGCTTGAGACCTAGGGCAAGAGACTAAAGCTTCCACAGCTCTGTTTTCTCTTCCGTACACTGGGGCATACAATAGAGAACTCATCCCCTTGAGGCTGTTATGAAGAGGAACTGAGTTCTAAACAGCTTCTATAGACAGAATTTAAAATCACAATAAAGTCTTCATAGAAGAAATTTTTGGAAGTGCTCTCCAAAGGAACGTATATCCAGAAGATTCCATTTAAAGGTGTAGTCAGACTGTTTCTGACCCAGTCCATTTGTTTTATGCACTGCCAGCAATCTCGTTGTAGCGGAAAACATATTTCATGGTGTGCTGGGTGGTTGAAATAGCACTTAGATGCACATGCACTAATTTCAGGTCAGCAAGAAAGATCCAAAACACCCTGACAAGACCCAAACTGACCCCTTTTAACTCTTGAGTGAAATGTTATTTTACTCGCTCAAGAAATCGCTGAAAATGAAACAACCTCAAAGAGGAATAAAAATGCCAGGGAAAGGAAAACTCTCTTTGGGGCAGCACTCTGAGCTTCTAGATTGTTGTTATTGTTTTTTTTTTTTTTTTAATGAGAATGTACAGCATCAGGCATGTTTTCCATTTCCCTACAACCTCAATATTATTACGTATTCTAACACACATCCTAGTTTGTCCTTTTCCTGCTACTTTCTTTCCCCTTTCAGGATTGTGAGAATATGGATACGGAATTTACAAGATCTCAAGTGTGTCTTTGACATAAGATCAACATACTGGTACTTGTGTTGGGATAGAAGTAGGGAAAATGGGGACTTTTTTTTGGTTCCAAGAAACAGATTTATTTGAGCAAATTCAGTTGAGGGGGAAGAGATTGGTGGTTCCTATATGGTGGCTAAAAACTAAAATGGGAAAGCAGGCTGGAGAGAACATGCCTCCAGAAACTGACTTTTCTGGGTCCCACATTCTTGCCCTTGTCTCTTTCTACTTAAAGGCATCCATCTACTTTCCCTATCAAATAATTTGCAACAGTATAAAAAATACCAAACCCAGAAGTTAGTGACCCTGACTCTGAACCTTTTCAGCAGGATAGCTACTATGACTATCTATATCATGATTTAAAGTTCACTAAATATTGTCACACCCACTTTTTCATTCCTCAGAGTATGACTTCTCTAGCCCTTCATTGGAATTCAACTCAGTTCTACTCTAAATTAGTACATGATCTGTAAATATTCAAAGACTTCTCGGAAGTTAATCTTTCAAAGAAAAATAAAACTTTGTCACAACTCTTGGACAAGATATCTATAGATGACCCTCAACTAAAATCAAAGCCACAGTTCTCATTCTTTTTCATTCAACAATGAATTCTTGTTCCCTCTGCAGTGTTCTTTCATTCACCAACATTGCCATCAACCAGGACTTCTTATTTCACTCAAGTTATGGTCAAAAGGACCATATTGCCCAAGGATTGTGGATTTGGGGACTCAAACAATTGAACAGAGGCTCTACATTCCCCTTCGATTCCGTTGCCATATGTCAGCACTTCCTGTCCATCCTGGAACACTGCACCTTTCTCTGAATCACCGGCGTCCTGCCTTTCTTTTCCTGACTTGGGAAGTATGACTTCCGACAGTCTCTCCAGGGAATTAGCTGCCATTCTCTTGTTGATGTCTGTTTGCTTATCAACCTCACAGGGAGGTTTTTGTTGCATAGTCAGGAGGAAACGCTGATCCATATAGCACATGTGTCCATTCTTTGGCGGCAGTGGTTGGTGGAGCTTCAAAAGATGTTCAAGATATTAGTGATGATCAGGGTGTTTAAGGTAGCCAAAGAATAGAAATGGCAGGAACCACCGCATGTAATAGAAAACACACACCCACGCCCACACAACCACACACACCCACACACAGACGCCAACTAGAGGAATATGAAGAAGCAAGAATACACTTGTAACACAGAAATGGATTTCGTGAAGTCTCATCTATACATAAAGAGTTAAGGGAAAATAAACCTGGAATTTGCATTTTGGTTGCAAGTGATATTAGTATTTTTCAGTCCTATACTTCCTTTCCCATGTTGAAAAGCAGCCTAAATATCCAGCACATGAAAATGAATGCAGGTCCCCATGATATTTTTAAGACTGCAGAGGCAAGCCAATAGTGTGACAGATACAACGAATCCATATGTTACGTTTTCCAAAAGGAGGGGTACTTAAGATTACATTGTCATTTTTTTAATTGCAAGAAAAATACCCCCAAATAAAGCTTGTAAGAACCAAAATGAGATGGAAGGAAGTCATTTTCAAGCACAAACCATTAAGTGGTTTCAACTCTTCATGTGTCCATGAAGAACAGTTCTCATCATCCAATAACCAGATAAAAAGGAATGACTTATGACTTCCCACACCGCTAGGATATGTCTCTTCAATTACTTCCTTTTAAGAGCAAGTGATAACATCAGGGTAAAGATGCGTCATACTATATCACTTGGGGTGATAAACTCCTTCATAAAAAAGCTTACACAATGAATCCTAAAACCCTAAATCAAACCCTCCAAATAAAAAGCTCATATGTAGATTGTTCGTGATGCAGTTTGTCAATTAAACAAAAATCATTTTCTTTGTGACCTCTGAGTAGGGTGACTCTTCTTGGTGCTCGAATTGCCAATTTGGGCTCACTGACATCATTGCCCTTGTCATTGATTACTCACCTAGTAGAATAATCCAGCTGTGATAGTAAGGGTTTGTAGTGCTCAGAAAATAAAATGTGTCTTGAATGCATAAATGATCTTCAAAGGAAAGAAAGTTACCAATGCATCAATTATTAAGAAATGTATAGAAGATTTGCTGTGAATATTACAAGTGCTGTACTCCACAGTTATAGGTAATCCCTCCATTATATATGCATTCTACAAAAATTGCTATTTAGCAATGATGGGAATGATATGAATGTCAAAGCTACTACTGTGTCTTTGAAAATCCATATTTGTGGAAATAATTAACTTGTAGTACAGGGAGTGGTGACAAAGAATGATGAAACATTAACTGATAGAGACATAAAATACTTATTTAAAAATAAGAATCTCTGTACCCAGTAGTTCTGTTGCTGAAATTTTCAATGAAGGATACAATTCAAAAGGAGATGATTTTCTTCGTAAATATTCTCCAGCAGTATTACTGTCAATAATAAAAGTTTGAGAACAGCCTGAATGTTCAACAGAGGGGACCGATTAGGGAAAAATGAGGGCAACTTAATGGAGTCTTAGCCTCCCTTAAAATGGAAAATTATGAAAGGAACAGTGTTCCTAAGAAAGGAACAGTGAAACATGTACAGTAAGATATTGAATCTCTTTCTAATTGGGATGACTTAAATTTAAAAAAAAAATTTTTTTAGTTTATTTATGAGAGCAAGAGAATGAGTGGGGGGAGGAAAAGAGGGAGAGGGACAAGTGGACTCTGCGCTGAGCACAGAGCCCACCATGGGGCTTGATTTTAGGACCCTGAGATCATGACATGAGCCCAACCCATGAGTTGGAGGCTTAACAGACTGAGTCACCCAGGCACCGCAAGAACTCCTTAAAATTTATATGTGATTCTGTACAAGGCCTGGGAGAGAGAGTGAAAACTTGAAAACAGTAAATTAGTTCTAGTAACAGAGTTTTATGTTTATATTATATATAAATATATAAATACATTCTCCTTTCTTCTTAGTGTAAAATTAAAAAGCTTCAGATGAGGGGAATAGTTGGACTAAGTTCCAGGAGGCCAGAACCTAAGAACCAAAAGACAAAAACTACACATTCAAGGTTGAAGATGAAGGGAAGGTCCATCCCAACTGGACTTGGCAGAGAGGGCCCTGAGGTGAAAGTCATTCACTTACCTCTCTTCAATCATGTTTGCCTTGAATCTCCAGGCCATGACTTGGCTTTTTGGCTCCAGCTTCCTTGTTCTCCTCGCCATGTCAATTCTTCCCTGTGATGATCTCCATTATCTCTTTTACCTCACCTCCAGGCTGTAGTACCTTCCCTGAGGAATCACTGAGTCCGGTGTGAGCGGCCACTAGGAACTCACACTGTCCAAACCTAACGGGGCTGTCAGTACAAACTGCTATCTCGGTTGATTCTCTAGTTTGCTAGATGATGGCGTAACTCTTGAAAATGCTTTTTTTTTCCTCTAAAATAAATGGCATGTGCCTTCAAGAATGTGGTTTTTCAGTGTTTCTGTTAGACAGACCTGAGTTTGATTTCTGGTTCCTCACCTACAGCCATGTAGACTCAAGTAAGGTCCTTCCCCCTGAAAGCCTCATGTCCTGTCACAAAATCATGTAATAATGCCTGTGTCCTGCCATGCTGTTCTAAGACTTAATTGCAATGCCTGGCACATAGAAAGGCTTCTGTTAATAGCATGCTTATCAAAATAGTACAAGCTTGTGGTGGGGCTACAAGTCCTGGTGGGGATGGTAAGGGGTTGTCAGATAGGAAAGCAACCATTGACAACCAGGAGCTGAATGGAGAGAGTGGATGGGGTCAAAGGTAGTAAAAACTTTTCAAACTTCAGTGGTGGGAGAGGAATATTCTTGCCATTGAAGCAAAACAACAGAAACAACTAACTGACTAAATAAATAAAATGTTGGGATTTGTGAGGAGTTGGTCATGGGTTTCATTTTTAGCCACTCATTCCATTTTTACCCTCCTCCTCTCTTACCAGGAAAGGTGTATCTTTTCCTGAAGCACCTATTTCTTGATGCAAGCTTCTGATTTCACTTCTTCCTTCAAATCTCCCTTCTATTTCCTTTCTCTTTGGCCCTCGCTTTCAGCTGACAGCCTCCATGCTTGCCTTCATTCACATGCAAGTTTCCTGTTTTGAGGAACTCTCCCGTGGTTCTTCAATGATCATGGCCACTTGCTCTTCAAGGATGGCTTCCATGTTTTCTTTTCCACTGTGAGACTTCCAGATTGCCTCCTTTTTTTCCCTCAAGTTCCATTACACGTTCATTACCCAGTCATACCTGAAATTCCTGCATCTGATTTCTATCCTCATGACTAATCTAAAAATTTACTCTCTCAAAGTTCTCCCCATGACTTCCTTTTCTCCAGATTCACGTCTATTGTTCATCTGTAGTCTCCCTGGCATACCTCTTTGATGCTTTGATGTGGAACATGTTTAATGCAACCATCTTCTTAAACTTTTTCCTTCAGCGTTAATTCTATGCTTGTCAGTATTTTCTCCTCCAATCTCTTTACCTCAGTTAAACATTTCCCAATGGTCATATGGTTAAGAAAATATGCTACAGCCAAAAGCATTCTATTTGTACTTCCTTCAACCTAGACGCATGGGCTTCTCTAAGATTGAGTTTCCCCATCTATAAAATTGGGTTAATTATCCTATCTATAGCTGTAAGGATTAAATAAAATAATGTCCATCCCAGGGTTTTACACAGAGAAACTGTCTAAAATTGTTATTATTTGTGTTGCTGTTATTCTCCTTTATTTATTTATTTTTTTCCCTGCAAAATCCCCTGCTTGGAATCAGGAACACTTGACACTACCATGTAGCAATTTCACCTATTTTGGAGAGCTAATAAGTTGATTATGATTTTTTTCTCTTAGACAATATTTGTAATGTTGTCTAAAAGATACTACGGTGGAAGGATTAATATCTAAAAATTGCTAATTAATTTTCCTTGGCTTGGAAATCCTAGCCACTTGCTCTTTTTTGTCATCCATCTCCTTAGATCAGGAAGAATAAAACTGGTCCTACTTTATGTCAAATAAATCAAAATGATATGCTTATTGATTATGTTTTTCTCTGTTGAACCTCAAAGAATACCCTGGAGAAAGTTATAAAAAGAGTCAGATTATCGATGTTAGAACCAGTACCTGGTTGACTCCAAAGGAGCTTGACTAATCTTGTTCCTAAGCTCCCAATCACCAAATGGGCAACACCTGTTCTGGTTCTTAGGATCGTTCAGAAGATGGACAATTCACAGGCTCAGGTTGCGTGTGCTAGAGGCAGTAGGGATAACGTCTGGATTTTGCTCAGCATTGCTTTTAATGAGGGTGAGGGGGTATGAGTATGAAACCCATTGGTTTTGCCTCTTTGAGGGAAACCTCTCATTATAATAAAAAGATAAAAAAATTGCCCGGGTTAGATAGGGGGGGGGTGTCCCAAAATTGGTAGATTCAGCATACATCCTCAAAGATCTTATTTGCCTTCAAATGTCTTCGAATATAACTTTGTTAAAACAATTTCCTGAAACTTTTTTTTTTTCTAGAAAGGTGAGATGTTTATCAAGTCACAGGCTCTTGTCTACAATGATGATCTAGCACATTTTCTCCTCAACTGTCTCACTGTGTTTGCTGACCCAACATCTTCCTCCCCTCCTTCTTCTAGGTCAACCAACTCTACAAAGAATGCCATGGTTTGTTCGGTCCTCCAGGCTTGAAGCCTCACAGGCACCATCAGCAACTTCTTTTCCTTCCTCTAAAGACCAACCTATATCAGTCACCAAGTCTTCTTGATTCGGTCATTGAGATTCTCTCACATTCTCTCACCTTCATTACCTTTTGTCTCTAACTTAATTTGGATCTCTTCTTATCATGTACGCCTGGAGAGTAATCAAAGATTCCTAACTCTCTTCCAATCCATACTTAGGAATAACAGATCTAAGAGATTGCTTTTCACCATCTTTGCCCTTTTGAAGACCCTACATCACAATGAATACCAGACTGACATTCAGAATCTCCGATCAGTTGTTCCAGACTACTGCAAACTCCTACCTCCCACTACTGTGATGCATAAATTTTGTCTCCTATTTACACTCACACCCAGACCTGCTTCACGCCCTTGCACACTCTATACATAAACACTAAAAATGCGAGACCCTTTCCTCTCTGCCTTTTAACTACTACCCCTTCTCTGGAACTGAATTCAAATTTTATCTTTCCTGTGAATTTTGTCTAATAATTTAGTCAGATTATTCTCTTCCTATATATATATTTTTAGCATTTTCTCTATATACTATTAGCAGATTTTTCAAACATGTCAGTCTCATTTCTCCGTATAATTTTTAACTTCCTTAAGGGTAAAACTTATATCTCATATTCTGTGGAACCCTTTTGAGAATCTAGCACAAACACTTGTGCATGACATTAGAGATGTTATAATTGTCGGTTGAGTACTGTAAAGTGGGCATTTCAACTCCAAAGGATAACTGAGGACATTAGGGTAGATTGATAACTCCTCACATTAGAAAGAACTAATTTTGGAAGCTGAAGAATCAAATACTCCTTAATCAGGGTAGCATAGGGCCGTTAGGTTGTCCACAACCTGGACAACTACACAGCGACACTACTTTTTATCCAAGAGATCAGAACTAAGGCATTGCTAAGAGCTTGTGAGGGCCCATGAATTGAACACAACCCGGGAAGATTTATTGCATGCCTCTTATAAAATATGGATATGTCAGAGCTCCCACCTATAAATAGAGTGCGTGTAAATGACAAACTGCACAGCAGTTCTTACCAAATTGTCAAGGAGTACTTTTGTATACTAAAATCATACTGTATTTTATAATCTTGTAACCCAAAATTGTATTCTTCATGTAAAATGGTTCAGCCATTATGAAAAAGATTTTGGCGGTTCCTCAAAAAGTTAAACATAGCATTACCATATGGACCAGCAATTCTACTCCTAGGTATATACTCAAAAGAATTGAAAATAGGTATTCAAGCAAATTCATGTGCACTCATCTTCATAACAGCACTATTCACAAGAGCTAAAAGGTAGGAATAACTTTAATGTCCATCAATGGATGAATGGACACACCAACTGTGGTATAAACATACAACAGAATATTATTTAGCCATAAAAATAAATGATGTACTGATACATGCCACGATGTGGATGAAACTCCAATTATGCTAAGTGAAAGAAACCAGACACAAAAGGTCACATAGTATATGACTCCATTGTTATGAAATATCCAGAATTGGTAAATCCATTGGGACAGAGAGCACACTGGTAGTTGCCAGGGCTTGGATGGAGAAGAATGAAGAATAACTTTTTGGTGGATACCAGATATTCTTTTGGGTTGATTAGACTATTTTGGAATTAGACAGGGGTGGCGGTGGCACAACATTGTGATAAATGCCACTGGATTTTGAACTTTAAAATGGTTAATTTTGTGTTGCATGAATTTCCCATCAATTTAAAAAATACATTCTCCATCACCATACAACATATTCAATATAGTCATTGCTTTTCTAGTATGCTTCCAGCATTGCACTGTGGGAGAAAAAGCAAGTAGATAAAAGTTTCCCAGCCCTCGAAGCTTTTGTAAACTGTTTGGGAAGTAAGTCATAATCAAAGCAACTGGGTGATGAGATGAAACAGACTCTACTAAGTTGGAACCATTTTCATGTGAGAAATCTATGCTTACTTTGTTTCTTGTGCTAGTTTCGTAGGTAGCTTCTAAACCCGTGCAAGTCATTTGATGTCCCTTCATTTACAGAAAGAGAAGACTGAACGCGATGGTCTTTAAGATTTCGCCCAGACCAAAAAAGATTTTTTTTTTTAAAGATTTATTTATTTATTTGAGAAAGAGCGCATGCGGGGGGAGAAGCGGACAGAGAGGGAGCAGAATCCACGGGGAGCACAGATCCCAACGGGGGCTCGGTCCTAGGATCCTGAGATCATAACCTGAATGAAAACAAGAGTCAGACACTTAACTGACGGAGACACCCAGGCTCCCCAAAAGAGTGGGGGTTTTTAAAGACATTACCTATGGCAGAGATAATGCATATCATGCAAAGCAAATACCTGAGAATGTAAGAGTGGCAATAGTCCCTGAGAGGTGTTTCCAAGAGGAGTTGAGCGGATGGGAACTGCCCTTAGCCTAAAAGGCTGGGTGGAAGGATTGCAATTCTCAAGTGATATGTGTGTGGAGAACTTTAAATATCTTTATGATTGAGTAGCATGAGAAATTATCTATAACAATTAAATATATTCTTAAGTTACAGCTAAGGCATTCACGGGTTATGTTCTATCTGACTCCTCTCAAGGTACGTCCTTCTCCATAACTGAGACCCAGATATATAAAAATTCTAGGTGGCTGTAGTAAAGTCATTAGCGACCAACAAAACACACACTCTGTTTCATCACTGCGACAGTTACACCTCACTGCATTCAAACTGAAATTCCCAGTGGTGGATTCTGTCCCGTTAGATACACTGGCAATCCTGACATAACCAGCTGAAGCTGGGTTGAGTATGATTTAGGTGTGAAAGCATGGATAGGATTAATCTTTCATACTGATTGTATATTACCACCCCCAAATCCATCCGTTATTTAATTCTTGATATAAATCACACAAAACAAATGCCCCCCTAGCCATCATTACACGAATGCCTCAGATAGACATTTTCTCAACCTGCCCAGGGTAAGATGCTTTCTTTCAAAGGAGAGTGCAAATGTCTGACGAGAGGCTATGGCTTGGCTGTCCCATGGTAGTCGGAGAATTTTGCATCCTCCATTACCATGCTACAGAGCGAAGGGGCCTGGATTTCCTTCTTTCACAGACAAATACTCTTTTGAAAGGTGCTCTCCTTCTTGCATTTCATCGGGTATGTAAGTGACCAAACTGCCACACTGCTTGTCTGAGAGTGTTTCATAACCCTTCGTTGTTGATGCATGTCACTGATGAGTTTCTCCTTTGTTGCTCAGCACATTATTTGGAAAAAAAAAAAAAAAAACAACTCCACCTCCAATTGAAGCACCCCTACCTTCTTCTCTCTTCAGCTGGAGGAAAGGCGTGGGGGGTGGGGGAGGGTGGAAGGCAGGAAGTAGACTGAGCCATTTTCTCCCCTAGGAAGCCACTTCCTATCAGAAGGACATCAATGCCTGTCATTGGAATGATCAAAAACAGGGAAAAAGCAGCTGAGTTTGGAGAAGATGAGCTTCCAGAGATTTAAACTCAGAAAGCCCATGATCACCTGTGGCCATGTTCATAACAAGCCCCCACCCTCAAAGACCCCCCCACTCCCCGCCCCCCCACATTCATGAATTACGCAAACAGACCCAAACAGGCCGAGAGAAGTTCCGAAGCAAACTGCCACAGCCATTTCTTCTAGCTCTTGGGTACCGTGGCTGCAGGGACACCTTCCAGAAAAGCAAGCAAAGATTTTTGTCCCTTTTCACACCTTCTTCAGCAAATTTCTGTGGCAGAATATTTGGGAATGGGAACAAGTACAAATGCAAAAAAAAAAAAAAGTGTTTATGAATAATGGAACATTTCAAATCCATCTGGTTTCTGAGACATTTTTTAGTTTCTCACTACAGCCAATTATATAGCATGCTTGAGTGAGAACTGGTTCTATCCTGAGGCTCATTCTGCTCTCAAATTTCTACATTGATAGTTGCTACCAACCTCTGAGGTTAGTAGCCATATGGTAGTCCAATATGGCGCTTTATACTCTACTCGTTATACAGTAGGCGATACTCTGGTGAACATAAATCCACATTGTAGTAGGCGCCATCAAAGGGGGACCCGGGGTGGGGAAGCTAGAGGGCCTTCCCAGATTCTGGCAGTGTACAATGATTTCCCTTTTTAGTTTAAGAATGCTGGGGAATTATTTCCATAGTTCTTCCTTTTGTTGCCTATGTTTACCCAATGTATCCCTGAATATATAACAAAAGCCTAGGAAAAAGATAGGGAGAAAAAAAATGTTTTGGTTTTGGGAAAAGGCATTTTCTTCATGCCATTCTTCCAAGAGCTGGCTTTTTTAAAACTTTTTGTTACAGAATATGACAATTTATAAGTGTGTGTGCTTTTAAATTGATATTTCAGGAGATCAGTGTAGAGAGAATACAACATTGAACGTCCCCATGTGTCAGTGTATATCTTCAAAAGATAAGACCTCTTTAAAAAAAATAAATTGATATCAGCCCTCTAAAATTTTTTATCAGTAATTCCTTATCATTAAATATTCACTCGGTTTTAATAAAGACTTTGTAGTTACCCCCTAAGTAAGCCATTTTTCTGTCATATAAGACCTCTCTGGATGGTTCACAGGAGACTATCCAATTTTACAGATGAAGAAATGAGGCCTTGGAAATATAAATTCATTTCCCAAAATTGCATGGCAAACAAGGACTCAACCCCAAATTTCGGCCACCCAAGTATGTTGCCTTGACTCTTGCCTCATTTAAGGACTCAGCCACTTAGAGAAGCAGCACCAGTGTGGAGAGGGCCAAAATCCACACGGAAGCTTCAAGAGTATTCGACTGGCTCCACGTATGGAGTCCTGGAACTTCGGGAGGAGTATGAATATACATGGAATACATACCGTGCATTTATACACATGATATATGTGGGCAAAGATTAGTATCTCCGAGGGAGGAAACTGTAAGTTTTGCTGTCCTTCACTAAATATGGCCTTTTCTGACTTGTTCCCTCCTGTTGCTGCTAAATTATAAATTCCATATTTTGAATGTTATTGTACCCTTCTCCAGTGGCCGACGCTATACATTATGCGTTGAAGAACTAAATACTCTCTAAGTGAAAGACTACAGAGAAAATCAATTATTAGTATGGTAAACTTTACCTCCATTAAAAGTTTAGTTAACATTTGTCTAAAATTTCATTCCACACTGCCTATAATGGATTATATAATACTTGGAATAGCTCCCCAAGCTAAACTGAACAAGAGGTAAAAATGTTATAAAATGTCTAATATTGTATCTCATGCCCCAGAGGGCTTATCTTTGTATTTTGGATTTTCTGCATGTCTGTACTCTCTGACCTTGGCACAGATCATCTCGGTTTGCTTTAGTTAATTATGTGGTTTACTGTGGCGGGTTCGACAAGAGGACCTCAGTGATTTTAAATGGCTATAGGCTTTCATTTCTTAGTTGGTTACTAAATTTTAAACAGCATAAGATTATTTACCCGCAACTTTATGAATCGTTGAACAGCCTCTTAATTCAAATGTATAAAAGTATTTATACTGGCTAATGTTTAATAGTAGGTTTAATTTCTTCTCTTTTGATCAGGTACCAGATAGTTGAGAAGTTCCTTTTTAATAAAAGGGATTTATGCCACTTTCCTTATTTCGGAAATAAGGAAATCGAGATTTGTGGAGATTGATTGGATCAAAGTGAGTTCGTTGGGGAGTGTGGAGCTGGACCTCACTCCAGTTGCCCTGGCTTGTTACCTTAGTGATTCCCCTCCTTCATTAATTTCCACACTTGCCTGACCCTGAAAATCATTGAGTACTTGTTGAACAAACAGGTTCCTCAGGTTCTCCTCTGGAATAGATTTATCAGTTGAGGATGAGGGCAGCTGTGTTCTTTAATTTTTAAAGACGAGGTTAATCTTGAAAAGAACAATTTGACTGGACCAACAATACCTTCTTAACTGTAATCTTCTATGTGAAATGCCTGGCGTAGAGATCAGCCTATGAGAACTCTCAGTAATGGCAGGTAATTACAATGCGGTGTAAATGCTAATTCCCTTCCTTGCCTCCGCTTTTAGTGGCAGGCAAAAGGAGCTACATGGGAGAGAGAGAATGGCTTCTCACTTTCTTCTAACCTTTTCAGACAAGTCTGTACAGGCCCCAAAAAGAAAATTCATCTGCTTGCGGGCGAACTGCTATTTCTCTACATGTATGAAGTTCAGCAAGGTCCCTCAATGAGCTGGTCTCCCAAGTTTAATTCATTTAACACTCAATCACTCCAATACTAGCAAAATGTGTTAAGATTTTCCTGCTTGGTATTTGTGGAAATTGGTGGGGAGAAAAAAAAAAAAAAAGAGAGAGAGAGAGAGAGAGAGGAACAAATAGCTCTGGGCAAAACCAGGCATCTGAGAACAGATGGTGTGCAAGCTTCTGCCACTGAGCATGGCTGACAAACCGTAACAGTGACCTGCTCCGATACACAACTACAGGGAGTTTAGTGAGTGAGAATTCCCAGCAAAGCCAAAAACTTCCCTGGTGACCTTGATTTCACTTTGCAATAGCGCCGCCGAACACCTCTTTACTGGTAGCATCATGGAATAAAGGCAACAAAAAAGTCTTTTTAAGAAAAAGAGTGCAGGAAATTTTTGGCCCTGTGATATCATGGAGAGAAGGAGTCCAAATGGATCTGGGGCAACCCAGACAGTGTTCAAGTATTTGCCTCATCCCCAAAAGAACTTTCACAAATTTGGAGAAGTGGCAAGGCCCTGGAGACTATGGATTCAGCTTTCATCTTTTGCTCTTTCTCTCCCGCTAAAAGTAAAAAAATTATTCAAAAACAGCCAAAGGAACCATTTGACCTGGCCAGACAGCTCTTTGAAATCAGGGGTGCCATTAGTCTTCCAGTACCCTAATTGGGAACACTCAAGCTCGTTGATGACCCCTAACACGCATTCAATTTCCACTTTGCCCCTCACCCTTCTGGATCTTTCTGTAACCAGCCTTTCTGTCTTCCTCATTTCCAGTCACACTCTTAATTCATATCTACATCTTTTCAAACCTGGAATACTGTGACAGTCTCCCATCTGGTCTCTTTGTCTTATGTCTAAATCACCCTGTAACTGTGAGTATAGTTTAAGAAACTCCCCTTCCTTGACCTCATGTAGGCCCTAGGGGACTCTGTCACCACTACCACTCCCTCAGACAACATTATTATCTTAATTTCTCCAATACATAATATATATATATATATATATATATATATATTATAGCTATTTCTAGCACATTAATCCCCATATATTTTCATCTTGCCGAGGATCTTAGTGGTTCAGTGTCTCTATACTTGGCTGCCTGGTTTCAAAACTGTCATAGATCTGAACAGTATGGCTGAGGTCATTTATTTATTGAACACACATTTATTCAGTGCACCGTGTAAAAGGCATTGTGCTCACTGCCGGGAATCCAGAAATGGGCCAATCAACGTCCCTGTGCCCAGGAAGCTTATGTTCCAGTGGGAGGAGATAGACAATAAGTAAGTAAAATACACACAGTATATCAGATTATAATAAATGCAGTAAAGGTGAATAGAGCAGGGTAAACAAATAGAGAAAGCCAAGCACTGGTGTGGAGTTGCAATTTTTAAAAGGAGAGTAAGAGTTGAATGAGGTATAAGGGAATGAAAGAAAGAGAGTAAGGCATTTGGGGGAGGAAAATGTATGCAGAGAAAACATGCAGCACACAGCTTTTGCAGAAGCAGGTCACGTGTTTTTGATCTATGGCAAGAATGGGGTCGCTGGAGGTCAGGTCAAGAAAGTGATGAGAGTAGGTGTTGTTGGAATAACAACAGAAGACCAGGTCTTGTAGAGCCTACTAGGCCAGGGGAAGGACTTGGGCTGTGCAGAAGAGAGATGGAAAGTTGCCACTGGCAGGTTCTGAGCAGAAACATAACGTGGGTCACTCAGGTGCTCTGCTGACAGTAATCTGAATAGAGGCAAGCCTAGAAGAAGACAGTCCAGTTAGGAGACAATGACAATGACCAGGTGATGATAATGATACCTGGTTCAAAGAGGAAAATAGTATCTGGTGAAAAGCAATTAATTTCTAAGTGTATTTAAGTATTGCACCAAAAGGAATTCTTAATGGATTAGATGCCACTTGTCAGAAGGAGGGTTGAGAATAATGGCCTAAATGTGTGGAATGACGGCATTACCATTTGATGAAGGCAAGTTTGGGGGAAGAAAATCAGCAATTTGGCTCTGGTTATGGGAAACTGGGAAAACTTACTGGCTAGCCAAATCAACGTGATGAGTAGCAACTGGATATACCAGTAGGGAGTTGAGACAGTAGTCTCAAGATTTACATTTGGTAGTCATCAGCAAATTCTTTTCTAATGGTTTCCATTTTTTCTGCTAAAATAGAAATAAAGAGCATCATCTGAGAGTGAGAATGAAGAAGGGGGATGGGAAGTTTGCAGAAGAAGGAAAAAAATCACCAAATGTTTGTTGAGTCATGTGGTCAAGTCAACGGGCTAGTAGATATGGTGGATGCTGTTGATTTCCCATCAGTGGCTTGAGTTGGTGTCAAGCTTTCTCTTTCATCCATGTGAGGGCAGACAACGAGTAGACAGAGTTTAACAAGTTTTAATTTAATGACTTTCCTAGATTTCTATCCCAGAAGGACTCCTCACTGTAGTGGCCTCTTTTGATTGCTGGCTCCCTCTTTCCTCGTATCCTTTGTATTCCTTCTTCTGAAATACCCTTTATATCCAATAAGCTCTGCTATTTAAATCATATGCATTTTTTAAGCCCTTCTCACATCTTACCTCCTTCTTAAAGTTGTCTACTGACTCCACTAAACATTTCCTTACATTGTCCTAGGTCTATACACTATGCCATATATTCTAAAATTGTTCGTGATAATTAATGGCAGAGTAATAGAGTGGAAAACTTTGAAGTAAAAATAACTGGAATTAAAATTTGGCTATGTTACATTTTACCTGGGAGATCTAGGGAAATCATTTAATGTCTTTGAACTTCAATTTATTCTTTTCTTAAAAAGGGAATACATATAATAATCAACATTTCAAAGTTGTAAGAATTCAGTGAGAAGAGTTATCTGAGAAATAGTTTATAAATTATAAAGTGTTGAATAAATGGGAGAGTGTATCGTCCTGTTTGACATTTTTTCTGCAAATTATAGCAACAAATTGAATTTTTCTCCCTTAAGTTGGTTTTAAGGTCCTTAAAAGCATGGATTCCACATCTATTTTTATTCCTACTGCACCCTTCACAATGTCTTGCACACGGTAGAAAATTTTTTTTAAAGATTTTATTTATTTATTTGACAGAGAGAGACAGCCAGCGAGAGAGGGAACACAAGCAGGGGGAGTGGGAGAGGAAGAACCAGGTTTCAGCGGAGCAGGGAGCCCAATGCGGGGCTCGATCCAGGACCCTGAGATCATGCCCTGAGCCAAAGGCAGACGCTTTATGACTGAGCCACCCAGGCGCCCCAAGAATTCAATAAAAGTAAAATTGTTAAATTGAGTTTAAGTGAAAATAAGTCATTGTAAGAAGAAATCAGTTGATAAAAATGAGCAGTTTGATTTATTTGTTTACTTTGAACACAGAATTAGTAAAACAATTTTATCCATGAAAAATCAAAATGTACAACCTTAATGGGATCCACATTTTGGTCAAGATTCTTTTAAGTTATGGTTGTCAGATTTAGCAAATAAACATACAGAATGCCAAATACAAGCTTCAGATACACTGAAAATAACGTCGTATCAAGTAAGCTTCCTGCAATATTTGGGGCATACGTATACTACAACAGTTTTTTTTTTCTTCTGTTTATCCAACTTTGTATTTAATTGGAAAATAATTCAAATTCAAATATCACGTGGAAATAAACCTGAAAATCATTTGTTGTTTACTTGAAATCCAAATTTAACTAGGCACCCTCCATTTTATTTGGTAACCTTATAAATTTAAGTCACAAATGGAAAGAGTCCAACTCAAAGTAGCTTAGACAAAAAAAAAAGGAATTTAATGGACCATTTGTCCTCTGATGGAAGGGCCAGGAATGCCACTGGACCTCCTGCTCAGCGACA
Organism: Ailuropoda melanoleuca; assembly: GCF_002007445.2. Classification (NCBI taxonomy): domain Eukaryota; kingdom Metazoa; phylum Chordata; class Mammalia; order Carnivora; family Ursidae; genus Ailuropoda; species Ailuropoda melanoleuca. The sequence continues at coordinate 13,256,274 of NC_048226.1, read as the reverse complement.
TGGGGTACTTGAACATCATCAGAAGTTCCGCTATTATTCACCTTTGCTTTTCTCTGTGTCAGCTTCATTACCTTTGGTGGTCTCACTCTGCCAGACACATGGGGCTCACATCTTCCTCAACCTGCCATCAGAGAAAAAGCCTTTTTAAATTAGTTTAAATTGCATAATCCTAGACAGGGTCTAGATTGATTGGCCAGGCCCAGACCCACCTCTCAGGCAATGTCTGGAGAGAGGAAAATATAGTCTTCAGATTATGAAATGTATCCACACCTATATCAACTATAATGACCACAGGAGTATACTGAACAACACACCATTTCAGATCATGCATTTTGAAAGGGAAGAAGTCATTTATCCAAAGTAGGGAGGAGGAGATTTCCAAACCAAAGGAAGAAATCCAAGACAGAGAAGATAATAAATATTCACCGTAAGCAGAAATATAAGCAATGGGTTTTTATTCCAGCATTCTTTAAATGACTTGTTTTCCCTCATTCTGATTGGGAGCTCTCTATAAGTCTGGATAGTCTATACCACTGTGACATACATGTAAGTGCATGGCTCCATATTCTTCATTGAAAATCCGGAATTAATTTTGGAATAGTTTCATACAATGTGAGAGTCGTAACTTCTCACAAGTAAGGGCCCCTATGCTTTCATTTTTCTTTTGTCTTAATAGCAACAGTCCTCATGAAATAAAGAAGGTTAATGTTCCCAGTCGAGTGAGCAAGGTGCCCCTCCTTTTTCAAACCTTGCATAGCTGGCTCTTGATAATTCTGCAAATAAGTCCTAGAAAATCTATATAAATCTAAATGACTGGTGCATAATTTCATCTCCTGAGAAAGCTAGCCAGGCATTTTAGAATGTAATGCATGCATCACCCAGGCTCTCAATTGAAAATGAGCATGTTTTAAACAAGTCCAGTGGAAGGGAATTAGCAGTAGAACTAAAAACACCATATGCTTATAACAGGAAAAGTCACTCAGAGCAATATGCTACAAGGATATAATTGAGTAAAGATTTCAATTGCATCAGGACAAAAGTTAAGACAGTGAGTAAGTTAAGCCTGATAACTTATGTCGCCTAGTTAAATTGATATATCAAAAGCAAGGAGACTCTTGTCTTTTATTTATATTAGGGAAGAAAAATATCCCTGGCTGGGCTTCTGCTTCTAGTAATGATGAACTAGGCAATTTGGACTGGTAAGGATAACCAGAAAAGCCAATTCTACAATCTCTCTGAAGGTCTAAAATTACAAAAGGGACTCTGAAAACTGACTGGGCCAGAAAACTGAGGACAGAGATCTAATGAGAGTGAGTCTAGGATTTGGGGTCACTTGTCTGCTGGGGGAAGTTGTCATTCATTATAAGGTATCTGAGAGGATGAGGGAATCATCAGTGATTCTGACCATCCATGGAGACCAGGGAATCATGGATTACAGTCTGGAACTCAGGATAGGGGATCCAATTAAATACCCTCAGGTAAGCTGTGCCACAGAAGAGTGAAGTAAAAGCAGACAGGGCTTCAAGAGATTGCAGCTCAGCTTTGAATCTCTTTAATTAACAAATTGGATGGAGAAAATTCCAGGTTGCTAATCCCTCTGATACCTGGAAGAAGCAACTATAAATTGTATCTACAGGGAGATACTCCCTTCTAGGCTTTGTACTATTTCTACAAACAATTTTGAAAGTATAATGTATAGCATATGATAAAAATAGCTTATAAGAAAATAAAGCAATTTGAAGAAAATTCCAGAAGAAACTCCAGATATTATAAAAAGCCTTGTAAGGGCTTGAGATGTTGGAGCCATCAAACATAAAATTCAAACTAAGCCTGCTTACTATATTCTAGGAGATGGAAGATATAACCTGGAGGTTAAGAAAAAAAATCAAAATGAGAATTCAGAAAGTATCTAGAACTGGGTGATAATAAAAATGTATGCTATCTCAAAACTTTTGGAAGACAGATAAAGCCATGCTTAAAGGAAAATTTATAGCCTTTTGAATATACATCTATAAGGATGGCTGCAAATAAGGATGGGTGGGAAGTAATCTTAAAATTGACCACAGATTAGAAAGGGAACAACAAACTAAACTCAAAGGAAGTACAAGGAATGAAATAAGAGTGAAAGTTAATAAAATAGCAAATGAATACATAATAGAAAAGACCGAGAAAGTGAAAAATTGTTTATTGGGAAAAAGTAATAAAATTGCTGAAGTTGTGGTCAGTTTGATAAAGACATATATGAAAAGAAATAAATAATTTATGTCTAGGCCATCACTACCCAGCCTTTGGCATTCAAGGAGAAACAGGTATTTTGAGGAAATTTATGCTAATAGATTTGAAAATTCAGATGACATATGCAAATTCCTAGGGGAATACTATGTTGCAAATGCATATAAGAATAAACAGAAAAGCTGAATATCATTTATTTTAGGAAAAAAAAATTGAACCAATGATTTGAAATAGTTGTCTCAAGAAAAACCCCAAATAGTTTTGATAGCAAATTTTACAAAGCATTATGAAAAACTGAAAATCTCACACAGACTATTCCAGAGAATAAACAAAGGAGGAATAACCTTTAATTTGTTTTATGAGGCCACTATCACCTTGATACCACCTGAAACAGCACCAGGAGAATAGAAAATTATCATCAAATTAAGTCACTGCTTAATATGGATTTAAAAATTCATTAAATAAAAACTGGTAAATGTAATGTGACTAACTTGGAGTTACTCCAAGAATGCAAGGTTAGTTTGGTATTTGAAATATAAAATTATTGTTATATACTGCATTTTCAGAATCAGTTTTTAAAATTATAGTATTTTAATAAATGAAAAAATAAATCTGTTAAAGATCAACATCTTTCATAACATTTTTTTTAAAATATCAGCATGATTTGAATAGAGAAAATGTCTTTACTAGAGAGTAAGTTTTAGAACATACATCAAACATCATATTAAATGGTGGAAATTTTTGAGTTGTCCTTTTGAAACTGGGAAAAGCAATAGCAGTAAAAATATGCTTGCTATATGTACTAGCCATGAAATTGACAAGAAAAATAAATCAAAGGCCTAAGGATTAAATAAAAGTAAATCAATATATCATTATTACAGATGATGATTTTTATGTAAGAATTCAGGAGAAACAACAAATACATTTTTAGAATTGCCAGGGCAGTTTGATACAAATCAATAAAAAAAACCTATTTTATTGCTATCTATGAACAAAACTCAGAAAAATATCAAATGGTTTGGTGTCTATCATACATAAAGAACTTCTATAAATCAATAAGAAGAAAAAGACAACCACACAGGCCAATAGGCATGAGACTTGGGAAGGCTATATCCACATGATTGATAAATATACAAAAGAATGGTCAACATCACCACGTACATCAGAAACGAAACTGAAACCGCAACATGATACCACTAGAATGATAAATGTTAAGTTATCATTCAGAATGATATCAGAATGATAAAAGTTAAAAAGAAATAAACAAGAACTGCTCTCTAAAACATTCATACACTTCTGTGAAGAGTGCAAATTGGTCACAACCACTTTGGAGAATTGTTTAGCATTTTTTTCTAACGCTGAAGATATGAGTATTCAAATAGGCACCAGGAGACAGTTAGCAGGGAAAGTCACAGACACGTTATATTTAATAAACCAAAATAAAAATAACCCAAATGCCCATCAATAATAGAACGGGCACCTAATTTATGATCATATCACAGTGGGATATGCAACAAGATTAAAGAATTACAGTTACCCATGAAAACTTTATGGATTTCCCAAGCATGGTATGAATAACAAGCCAGACACAAAAGAACACAAAGTTTATTTCTATAATACTGCTTCCTGAAATACATAAAATACATTTTTAAGTCAAAACAATAAGACAAGGTACATATAAAAAAAAAGTTCAAAAACAGGCAAAACTCAGCTCTCATGTTAGAGATGTATTTCTATGTGGTTAATGTATTAAAGAGAACAAGAAATAATTCCTTCAAAAGTCAGGAGAGTAGTGATTTGGAGGGGAGGGAAGGCTGCTGCGATTAGACAGGAATTTGCTGGGGATGAGGTGCATTCTAATTTTGGATCACGGATGCTGATTCCACACACGTCTTTATACTACTTTATTGATTTCTTCTGTGTGTGTCATTGATACTTGTGCGTGTGTGTGTTTTATAACCACAATAATTAAAGCTTTAAAATAAGAATGAGTAGCCGAGGCTGTCAAGCCACTTGAAGGTTTTTCAACTACACATCAGGTTGCCTAAAGATCACAGAACAGCTTCTCCGCCCTTCTCCACCCACGCTTTTCTGGAGAAAAAAAAAAGAGGGTTCTGCTTTGATCTCTCAGAAACCTGATAACATCTAGCTGTTCCCGCTCTTTTCTTCCTGAAATCTGACTTAGCTATCTAATGTTCTATGAACATGGGGTGCCACTTAAAACTCCTTTTTTCTTGTAAGAGATGTCAAAACATGGGGTTAGGGTGTTATACCTCTTTTAAACTGCAAAGCTTCTCCTACAGGGTCATTTAGCCGCCCCCTGCAGATGGAAAAATGACCAAACTTTGGGCTTGAACTTCCAGTTGTCAGAGATTATGCCTTAAGGCAAAATAGGCTCTACACACTTTCTAAAATACATAAAACTGTATTTTCATTGTCACATGTGAACCGCGATTCCATATGTTTAATATTAAGCAAGCTTAATATGGGCATTTTCCATGTATTTCTAGATAATGGAACTTGGGGAAAGCCATGTTCAGAAGATAATCACCCTATACTATGCCACTGGTCTATTGTTATGAGGGAACTCATAATAAGACTCCAAAGCAGCAACAGAGACATCTGTGGGGTAGGTTATATATCTGGTGCCTTTTACAACATTCACGTGTCACGGTACAATGCTGAGACTGGTTCTTCAGGCCTTGAAATCTTAAAATTTTGAGAAAGATATGAAAATGTGTCCTCTGTGAGTAATATATGTATCAAATAGCCATATCGATCATCATGGAAAAAAAATCACAGGATTCAGAAACTATGAATCCCAGATTCTGGCCCTGCTTCCTACCAGTGTGTAATCCATGACCACTCTCTCCGCTGGCCTTAATTCCTCACTCTGCAGGATGGTGGGCGTTACACAAGATAATGCAAGTTTAAGTGTTTAGCCGTTGCTGGGATGTAGGGTATATTATAGGTGCTCAATAAATCCTGGTTGAGCATTCACAACAAAATCCAAAAACAATAAATGCAATACAATGGGAAGTATTTTAAAGGAAAGAGATGGTATCTGAAGACATATTTCAAGGACAGCCCTCTCCCCTTCCGATGATACAATGTTCTCTCTGCTTAGGTCTCCATGTCCATATTGGTCACATCCAAGTCTACATATCCCAACACCATTGCCCCTCTTGAGTTCCAAATTCCAAAAAGTCATAAGACAGATCCTTCCTGAATTCATTCTGCAATTCTTTCTCTTTGAAAGGAATATTTTAATGGAGTTGAGAATACTTAAATGGTGAGTTTTGACAGCACACTTCAGCTGTGCTATATATATCCCAGAAGCCAGTCAACCAGAGGTCACCTGGAAGGCTCCTCTGGCTTCCCCCAGTTCATTGAGGAATTGAGTTCACCTAGAGTTATGATTGGTTCTGAGCCTCAGGCAGTAAATGTGTAGCTGTCTACATAGACATCTATTTTAGTCCTTCAGTTACTGCAATGACAGTTTCATGTATTTGCAGTGGGACTATTGCTGGTATAATAATCCTGTCATACACAAGTTTTAATTCACTTAATTATTTAGAAAGTCAGTTTTCCATCAGAGAGAAGGATATCACTGAGTTTCATTGAAAGTGTAATTAAATACGTGGTATCCTGGCCTTATGAAGACTTAATTCACTTCAAATAGATTCATATTCCAGTCCCCAAGATAATTTCCATCCAAGGAATTGGAGTTTCCCTGGAAAATAGTGGTGGAAAAAATGTTTGTCACTTCTGCCCCAGTCACTCATTTATTTAACAATATTTATGGAGCTCCAGGCACTAGGCTAGTCACTGAGAATCTCTGAATGAATAAATAAATAAAAAAAACTTGACTGTCTACAAAAATTCAATCTAGCATTGTGGATTGGAGCAGTGAGAAGTGGGGATACTCTATGCCTTAAAAGGAACTCCTGATCTGTAATAAAGGTATTTATCTCCCTCATCCAAGCCTTTTGAAAACTTGTTCTACATGTTTCTATTTTGCCCTCACTTTCCCCATCTCTGCAATTGGTCTCTGGCTCCCACACTCCTATGGAAATACTCCAACTAAGTCCAACAAGGACTTACTCGCTTCTAAAAATTACATTGATGCTTATTGGTTCCTGGTTTGACTTTACTTCCTTGAAATGTAGTGCTCCTGCCCTCACCTCCTTCTTGAAATGTTCTTTTTCCTAATGAAGTCGCCCTGGTTTTCCTCCTCCCTCTCTGGCTAGTTCTTCTCGGTCCTCTATCTGAGTCCTAACTCTTATATTTCCTTAGTGTATCAGTCTCAGCTCTTTTCTCCTCCCACACCATACACACTTCCACATAGTTGCATTTGGAAAACACAAAACCAAACTCGGTATTTTCTCCCCCAAAACAGTTCCTTTTATTGAGTTCCCTATCTCAACGAGTTATCACCACTTCCTTGTTTCCCAGGAAAAAACCTGTCTATCATCCTTTGTGTCTACCTCTTTCTCTCCCCTATTCCCAAATAACCAACAGTCTCTTGATTTTATCTTGTAATAAAGGCCAACTTTCTGTACTTTTCCCCATTCCCATAACCATTTACTGTATTCACATCTCCATTATCATCACCTGTAAGGCCCAGTTTCCATTGTCCTCATAATAAAATGTAAATCCTTAACTTTTATGAACTGATCTCCGCTTAATTGTCCAATTTGTATTTTAATCAATTCTTAATATTGAATTCTATCCATAAACCACTTTTTTTCTTTTCTTTTCTTTTTTTTTAAAGATTTTATTTATTTATTCGACAGAGATAGAGACAGCCAGCGAGAGAGGGAACACAAGCAGGGGGAATGGGAGAGGAAGAAGCAGGCCCACAGCAGAAGAGCCTGATGTGGGGCTCGATCCCACAACACCGGGATCACGCCCTGAGCCGAAGGCAGACGCTTAACCGCTGTGCCACCCAGGTGCCCCCACTTTTTTTTTCTATTTGCAGTTCTCCCACAAATATGTTCTTTCACTTCTGGAAATACAAAACATTGTTCATCTTTTCCTCATGCTAAGGCTTTTTCTGCCTACTCTCTATTTCTACTCACTGAGACTGGACTGTCTTGGTGAACTCGAGAGGGTCACATCCTTAACCCAACAAGGAAGATGTCCTTCTTACAAATCCCCACCATATCTAGAGCTTATAACTTGTGGAAGATTTATTGCAACAGCCCGTTCTTCTCTCTGGAGTGTATAAACTGTGTCTTGGTCTTGATTATATTTAAAGTTCTAACAAGTGCCTAGAACTTTTAAGAATTGTGTTGAATGTTGAATGAGTCCAAGTGTGTCCGCAATACCACTGGGGAGCACAGGGGATGGAGTAGTTTTTTCAGCTTTGGTTTCATAAATGGAAACCTAGAGGTTTCATAATGGAGATATTATTGAAACTGAACCTTGAAAGAGTTTGAAGAACCATATGGAATTTTGTGTCCATCATAGAACAGACACCTCAGTTGTGTGCATCCTCACATGCAATAAAGTAAACTGCAGCCGGTCTGATCATTCTAGCCATCCTTCTAATTCAAGTGACCTTCTTTCCTGGTATGATTTTCCAAATAGATACTAGCGTTAGCCATCACGTAAAACACGTGGATTCTCGCTATGGAAGAAAGAGACCTAATCGTGTAGGATGTCCAATCTCCAGACCACCACTTTGTTAGTTGACAGAGTCAGATGCAAATAAGAGATGAAATTAGTATGGTTTCAGCTTGTACATTGAATCAGCAGAGGTCAGAGAACAAAGACGGGCTGGGGAGACCGTGAGACTGACAACAGAGGATTATTGTACCATAGCTGCTCAATCATGTGGCTGTTTCTCCTCCAGTTCTCCTGTTATAAAACTGGTGGGCCTGGGGCTGCCTTTGGATTACAGACCCTTGAAGTGATAAACATGCTGTTTCCCTGAGATTTGCCCCAGGAGATAAACATTTCCTATGGATTTTTTTTTTTCTGACAAAGCCAAGAAAGCTAATAATTGCCATGTCAGCGCAAAGAAAAAAAGTGAAAACTAATTCAGTGTGATCCTTTATGAAAGAGGGAAAAAGAGCAAAAGATGATTCGCAACTGGAAGCATGAATTGTCAGAGCTCTTTGAGGATCTTTTGAATAAGCACATCCGCCAGGTTATAAATAAGGACAACAGACAGTAATTTGCATGGATTAGGGTTGTTAACATTTATCAATTTCTGCATTTTAAAATACTCCCAAATTCTTGATGAGGAGTGCCTCTTTGTAGTGAAGGATTGATAGTGGGAGTAAAAGAATCTGATGAATTTAAAACTCAGATGAGAGAAAGCAAAGCCATCCAGATCCAAACTGAGATACCATTAGTAGTTCTCATAAATCAAATCATGTTTATAGTAAGGATACAGTGGAATTACCATCTGGACTTTTTAACCTCGACATTTATTTCCGAATCATTCCCTAATATTGGAAGTAAACTTAACCCTTCCTTTTATGTCTAAGGTTTGCCTTGATGCCAGTGCTCTTTGAGAGAAATGATCTGATTTTTGATGGAGACAGAATGTCATGTGTGGCATGAGGTTGGAAGAAGTGGAGAAATCCTTGCGTAACATTAAGCTATAAAAGAAAGAAAACATACTTAGCTTTAAAACCACATCAGCTGAGAAGAATTTAAAGCGAAGTCAGCGGGTGGGAGAAACGGGAAATCTGTATTCCAACAGCTTAAGTTTGGGGCATATAGATGAGATTCATGCATATAATTAAATTGACTTAAAAAAAAGTGTGTAGCTATAGACAAGGTGGACTACAAATAGAGAGAAATCCACATGGATTTTCTCGATCTCTAATTAAATGGCTAAATAATTTTAAATAATTTTAATCAAGTCACTTATGTCTCAAGGCTTTTCGGGCTCCTGTTTTTCTTTTTAGTTGTCTACTGACAGTGTTTACAGGGACAGAAAGAGAAAGCCAAAAGCCCCATGCAAAGTCCTCTTTTTATTTAAATTTCTAGGGTTTAAGATTTTGCAAGGGAACGTTTAGCTGGTTCCAGAATGAGCAGCACGTTTGGCGTGAATCAAGTGGCTCAAATAAGAAAAAAAGGGAGTTGGAGTGGGTCCTGGGGCAAACATAGAGGGAGTTTGGGGCCCGAACAACAGGTAGGATGCTTGCTTGAAGAGACACGAGATGTGTCAATCTTGTTTGAAACAAATTTGAAAACAAATTATGGAAACATATCTTTTTGATTATTGAGATAGTCATCAGCCTTAATAATACTTAGTTATTGCTCGAAGGGAAGAGACTTTTATGATTGAGGGCAAGTGTATAACATACAAGGCCGTAGAATGTAAACACAGAAGAATACGGACTTTGGAAACAGAAAACCGTATGTTCAAGTTTCAGCGGTCACTGGTAGAACAAAGTTGGGCAAGTTTCTTAAATTCTCCTGAGGCAAAACTTTTCTCATCTATAAAATGAAGAGAATAGTATCTATCTGGCAGCGTTAACCTACAGCTGAAAAGAAAAACTATGTAGATAATTGTTGGGTGCGTGGTAGGTGATAGCTATCATGGTCTATATAAATAAAACATTTTTAAAAATGTATCTCTTACTACATCATGGAAAAATGGCTAGGTGGATTTTTACCCAACAAAAAGGTGTGGGACTTAAGATGTGACCCAAGTAGCATGTGTGAAATTCACATCTGAGGGGCTTAAATAAGCCTCAGAAAAAAATGAAGAAATGTTGGACCCGTGGTTGTCTAAGGGGCGGTTTCTGATGTGAGCTTCAAACTCTCAGTCAGTATGGCCCACGGTCCAAAGAGAAGGTTCCAGTGTGCATTTGAGTGACTTTCCACCCAGTATGTGCTGTGTTCCCGGATTGTTAGCAATCTTACTAATAGTTAATGATTCTCCTTATTAACCCCAGGGAATAGTGGATGGGTAACGATTTAGCACAACCAAGTACAGAACTTTTCCATTTACCTCACCACAAAACTGGGAAGATTATTAAGGAGAAAAACATGGGTTTTTTTTTTTTCTTTTTTTTCTCTCTCTCCTCTAGCATGTTAACCCCAGAATTTTCCCACTGTGGCTTTATAACATCTTACTTTCTGACCCTGTCACAAAAAGAATTTGAGTCACTGAAATGCTATACTTCAGCAGCGAGGGTGGAAATCAGAACACTATCATTACCGAGAGGGGACTTCTTCGAAGACATTAGGTCTGGATAACATTTATGCAAGATGACTGGTCCACTTGTAATGGATCGATTGGAAAACAATCTGAAATTAATATGGAATTGTGAGTCTATTCATGTTTGATTGGTGTCAAGTTTTAGGAGCAAAGAAAGTCAATCGGTGCAGACCTGGGATTTTTGAAATTAGCCTGTCCTTTCCTGCCAATGATTCAGCTCCGATCTTAAGATAAACATCTCACTTGGAAGGTCAGCATTTTCAGTGTCAGAAAAAGTAAAATGTGTCCTGTTTAGAAAAATATATTCCTCTGACTGAATACCTCTGTCTCTCGGTCTGTCTTCTTTCTTCTCTCTGTCCCTGTCTTCCTCTCTTTTCTCTCTCTCTTTGTGTCTCTGTCTCTCGCTCTTTCTTATCTTCAAGTTTTGAACTGAGTGTAATTTAGGGATAGGACGCACTTCTTTTGATTTTAAACTGGCCTTCTTGTTCCTACCAACTGTTTTCTGTCAGCGCCATTTATAACAATTGTGACAATTTAATGACAAGAAATTTGGTCAAAAATAGAAACTCCCTATTAAAAAGAGATTTAATTGAGGAAAAATGAGCTTAATCTACTTCATTTTGTTGTTAAGTTTCTGTTTCCTTTCCTTTTCCTCATACATAACAAGAATTTGGCTCAGTCACTTGGCCCCTGAGATTGAGAAGACGTTTATCCTGCACGGAACTCAGCCCACACTGATCAGGGAGCCTCGTGTCCGAGGACTTTCTTTAGAAAAGAAGAATTGGTTTCTTAACTGCTTTCAAAGTTGCCTTGATAAGTTTCTTTGTGTCATTGTATCTTTCATTTTGAGTTGAAGGTTTTTCACCCAGCCCTTATTATAGATGACCTAACATTTTGCTCTGGGGCTGAAGCCAGAATCCCTTTCCTTTAGTTCCTGGCAAGGTTGCTGCCATTTCCTATCGCTCTCCTTCCTGAATTTACCTAAACCGAAGTTCCAGGCTTTTGTTGAAATGCCTTTCTCCCTTCCGCTCTTGTGTGCCCCGTGTCACATTATCTGCAAAAGGTTGCAACCAACTTCCCTTCACTGTGGACACAGGAAGGGGAAATGAGGAGGAGAAAAGTTACTGATGTGATTCTGGAGGTCAAGGGTGTGGGGAGGGTGAATGTACATTTCTCAATAGCTTTCACTGCACTGTGTGCTTTCCTTTGTTGACTGTCCCTTGCTATTGTGTTGGGAAGCCTTTTAATAACAGCCAACAGAATTGACTAAATGGCAATACCAAGATGAAAAGGATCTGGTAAAAAAATTATATGTGCACAGATGCCTGGATATATACATAGAAAATACCCAGCTGTTTCTGGAGGATATAATGTGCCTGTGACTTTTTTTCATCCATCATAAACAGTATCAACTTTAGTATATTTAATCCTTACAGTATCTCATTCAACTGAGCACTATTTTCGCCACTTTACAAGTGAGAAAACTGAAACCTGAGACTTAGGGAGGTGTGGTCAGCTGCCTAAGATCACATAGCAAGGGGCCAACCCACCATTCAAAATGTTCCCCCCCCCACCTTAGCTCTTTCCAATCGCCCATGCTGCTGCAATGTACCAACACACACACTGCCCACGCGGAAATCAAACTTTCAATCTAGGACAACTTTCCCCATCAAAAGGGCAGTGAGATTATCTTTTGCATTTAAATTATTCTCTTCTGGTGCAGCAGGCTAATTAATGTGAGTGTATTTCCGTTCTTCCAACCCAGAGATGCCTGGACGATGGCTCTCAAGGTGCCGACAGATCTTGCACTTGCAAACCTTGTCCCTTCCAGACCTTAATTTCCGTAATTAGACTCCTCTGCTCCACTGTCTCCGCAGGGTTGATGGTAGCCCAGTGGCTCTTCCTTCCGGTTTATGGTGATTACAAATGAGGCCTCAGAGTCACATAGCAGGCGGGACCCCTGCTCTGAGCGGGACTCAGGACTCAGGAGCGCGATGACTGGCATGGTTTGGGGACAAGGTACATTTAACACAGCAGCCAAGCCAGCGAGTTTGAGCTTTTCAGGACAATTGAGAGGATGCTTTGGAAAGTGCAGGAGCCCATAAATGAATACACAAATGCCTTTGATTTATTATTCTCGCTCCTTAAGTGTCAGAACTAATGGAAGAACACATCCAAGGCAGTATTTGCCTTAAGGAGGGAGGGCTCCGTAAACAGAAATAGTGGAAAGCAAGAAATTAGACACTGGTAAGAGGTGTCATAATAACCCCAGCACCTGCTCGGGGTCAGAAGAAGCAATTCCTCACTCTGAGCACTCCTGTGGGCAAGCCCAAGCCTGGAGCCAGAGGTAATAAGAAGGAAAAGAAAGAAAAGTGAAGAAAAGGAGTCAGACAAATGGAGAAGTCAGCGCAGACACAGAGAAATAAAGCTTCTACGTTTGCTTTCCATGCACAAAGTTGTCTTCTCTGCTGCCCAATTCAAGGGCATATAGTTGATGTATTTTATGGCCAAAAATATAGACACAACTAGAGGTTAAGTGGGCAGCTGGGAGGAGCATACAAGCCTTCTGGCTTCTGGTCCCATCCGGGCTGCTTTCTCCTTAGCAAGGGCCACACCTGAGACCACAAAAAGCCCACGAGGCATGTGAATAAAGCAAAACGAAACAAGACACGCAAACCTTTTCTGCAACCTTCATCAAAGCCACTAAGGGGAGAATTTCAGTGACATTAACCAGATCATTGCCTGAGGGCCACATGTTCAAGTCAAAGAAAATCACAAAACACAAACTGATCCAGTTCAGGGTTCTTAGACGAAGTGAAAGAGAAACATTTTTAAAGCGCATTGATACCTGAAACGTAGAATGCCTTGTTCTCCAAAGCTAAATTGTGAGGGTAGCTGTGAGTTTATGATGATCAACGTTATTTGTATCTGCAATCCGTACCTTGCTTTTTAGGGTTACACCCTTCACGGTTTTTCTTATTGGGAAACTAACACCAAAGCCAAAACAATTATTTTCTTCTTCCTTTACAGGCACTATGTATCCACATTAGAAAATTTGGAAAAAACACCAACTTACCAAGAATAAAAAGCAAAGCCACCTAGAGATGAGAACATACCCGTACTTTGGGGTGTTTGAGTGGTGTGTGGGGTGAATGAGAAGCCCTGGGAGCTGGATTTGGACAGATTCATCCCTGGTTCAACGCTGGCTCTCCCTCTTGGGGGTCTCTCTGAGAATGACTTAGTTCCTTCAGGCTTCGCGATCTCCATTACAAAGGGGAGTTATTAAGAGTGCCTGCCTTGTAGACTTGCTTGAGAGGATCAAAAGCTGTGTGTCACCTGCTGGCGAGGCGGCCCTCGGCAGGTTTCACTGAGCACTAAGCTGCCAGATGGTGGGTTCAGCTTCATACACAGTCTATCCAGTTATCAGTAGGGGACCTGAGATTTGAGACTCCACCTAGAACCAAAAGAAATACATATTTCTATGATTATTGCTAATATTTTCCCCAGAGATAAATCTCAAATTTGAGATCACAATACAGGTATAATTTTTCATATTTTAATGGAGTATTGTTGCATAAATCTTGCTGTGTATACACACTCAAAATATTTGTGGTATCTGTATAATACTCCCTTATCATTTGCCTTAGTAATCCTCAATTATTGGACTTTCATATTTTTTATTAATAATACTGGAAAGAACATTTTTAATTTATCAATATGTAGGGCATTTTTTATTTTCCCTTACTTAGAATAAAATTACTTTAATCAACACTTAGGTAGAAGTGTAAGGTATAAATTGTATATTAATGAATTATTTTCCACATTGTGGGCTTGATCATTGTACTCTCTTAATACAGAAATAGACTGAAGAGAACTTTAGAACTCTACTCCCAGCCCTTATATCGTTCAACGGTCCAAAGCAAATAACCCCCACATCACATAGGTTAAGTCAGTCAATGCTTAGAACTCTGAGTGCATTTTGCATAATCACAGCAGTGAAGTCCAGAAAAGCTCACTTAACACGTCATATTTTTAGCAGAAGTATTTTCCAATGTTCTCAGAAACTAAATATGAATAAAAAATATTACAAAGAAATGTATTTGAAATTCCATGTGGGACCCAGCCTTTGTTTCCGCAAAGCTCACCTGTTCACCTGCTCACCAGATAGCAGCAATCAAGTTTCCCATGGCCAGACACTAGAGATATATATCTCCTGGACTAGTTCATGTAGGCCTTCCAGAAAGCAGGATGAGAGCTGCTCTTGAATTTTAAAGGAGACTGGAGAGGAGGGTTGTAGGCGGTCTGTGCTGTGAGCTGTGCAAATAACTTTAAGAAACATGAGAGTTACCATCAACACCTTCCTCTGTCTTGTTTTACACATTTTGTCGATTTGGTTTTGGTTTCTACCTTCAAATATCTTCCACACATCTTTTACTCACACCACGTCCCACGATTAAATTTTAGCTTAGACCGCATTATCCTGACAACATTAAGAAGGCAAACACACTCAGCCAGAGAACAGTGAGCTGCAAGGATCAGACTGAGGGTAACATGGGGACTTCCTGTCAGGAGACTAAAATGGATTATCAAAGAGATCCCTGAAAGTCCTGGTTAACTGTAGTAGCATTCCTTAAATCGTGTGTTTTGTGTTTTTCAGCAGATGAAAAAAGCAGATGCTTTTCAGTCAGTTGGAACAAGGACAGTTCCCAAAACTGGCTTTCTGTTGATGCCCTTACTTATATCTATTCCTTTAAATTTCCTTATGAAAAAAAATCTGTTTCGTTAAGTATTCTTACACGTTGGTTTTAATGTTTGCAAAACATTTGATTCAATGATTGTATCATGATTTATTCTAAGTTCGCACATCTTTGAAACCTTAGATTTTTTTCTAATTTTGGTTCGTTATAAACAGCCTAGGGTGGATATAATTCTAGATATAACATTATGAATGCTTGTGATTATTTCCTTAGGACAAGTTCTTGGAGAGAGAAATGATGAGCCAGTGAGTACACAATATGCCTTTCAAAAACTCATGCCTAGGTTCGATGCTACCAATAAATAGCCTACAATCATATATAGTAAAATACACACACACACACACACACACACACACACACACACACACACATCAGTGTATAAGCCAGTGCATAACGGATATGCTTTCATGCAGACACATTTTTATGTGCTTTCCATTATAATTTTGTATTAATAAAGTAACTGAAGTTTTAGAGCTCTCAAATGTTTCACTAGGAAAAAAGAAAAAGAAATAAAAATCCTGGCTAGTCTAATAATTTCAGCTGAAATTCAGAATATTTTGTCAAACCGCAATCTTCAAATATCCTTCTGGGATTTTAATTGGAATTGCATTGTCTTTGTGAATTAACTTGTGGACTATTGATGTTTATATAACATTTGGTCTCTGTATGGGAGCGTTCCGTGTTTCGTCATATATTAAAGTCTTTTTTACTTTTTTTTTTTTTAAAGATTTTATTTATTCATTTGACAGAGATAGAGACAGCCAGCAAGAGAGGGAACACAAGCAGGGGGAGCGAGAGAGGAAGAAGCAGGCTCCCAGCGGAGGAGCCTAATGTGGGGCTCGATCCCAGAATGCCAGGATCGCTCCCTGTGCCCAAGGCAGACGCTTAATGACTGAGCCACCCAGGCGCCCCAAAAGTCCTTTAAAAGATTCTTCAGGAAAGATTTTGTGATTTTTTAAAATGGATCCCAAGAAGGCTTATTGACACAAATATTCCTAGGCATTTTACAATTTTGATTTTACAGTAAATGGTAGATTTTTGATGTTACAGTCTAACTGGTATCGTTGCTCAATAGGCAAATGTTTATTTTATGATGTGATTTTATAACTAGCCATTTTAGAGATTATTTTAGTAATTCCAGTGAGACTTTTTTCAGTTAATTCTCTTACATATTCCAGCTAGAGAGTTATCATGAATATAATAATTATGCTTTCTTCTTTCACATATATGTATATGTGTATATATATATATATTTTTTCTTATCATGTTGCATTTGTTAACATTTCAAAAACCATGTTTCGTAATAACAGCAATTGTTGAAATTGTTCTGCCTGACACTACCAGGAATGTCTTTAGTGTTGTAGAGTTAAGCATAGTATTGGCTACTTATTTTATCAAAATATATTATTATCATGCTAAGGAAATATTCAATTAACATATCTTTGAACATCTATGCCAAAAATATGTTAAACTCTATGAAGCGCTTCTGGTGGATTTTGAGATGGTGTTCCTTCCTTGAGGTACTGATGATATGGCATATTAATTGATTACCTTACATTTAATGATCTTCATATTCATAGAACAAACTATATAATGGAATATTAGATACTACTAGTATGCTAATGACCTGGTATTCTTTAATTATATAACATTGATTTCCATCTACATACAATCTGATTCGTAGTGGGGACTGTCATCTTATAATAATTGTAAAGCTTTCTATATTTTTCTAATCTCCGGAAAGTAGCATAAGAAGTATCTATTTTTTGGGGCGCCTGGGTAGCACAGTCATTAAGCGTCTGCCTTCGACTCAGGGCATGATCCCGGCGTTCCGGGATCGAGTCCCACATCAGGCCCCTCGGTTGGGAGCCTGCTTCTTCCTCTCCCTCTCCCCTGCTGTGTTCCCTCTCTCGCTGGCTGTCTCTATCTCTGTCTAATAAATAAATAAAATCTTTAAAAAAAAAAAAAAAGAAGTATCTATTTCTTGAGGTGTAAAAAACTTACATATAATATCAACTAGGCTTTGTAAGTTTGGTTGAACATTAGATGCTGTATTTCAACAAATTTTAAAATTTCTTCCTGAGTGATTGGTCAGAAAATTTTCTATGTATTCTCAAGTCAATTAGTGTACTTTAGTTTCTTTGTAGAAAATAGTTTATTTTAACAAAATGTTCAAATTTTAACCACTGAGTTGAAATGTTTTCTTATAAATGGTTTATTGGTTTCTCTCGTTGATATGATTTTTTAGTTCTGTGTAGATTTTCCATCTTTATTCTCAATCACAGAGATCTTTTCAAGAAACTGTTCTCAGACTTTATTGATCTTTTGAAAGACCTATCTCAGAATAGCCAATTTTTCCTGGTCTCCTACTTCATGAATTTCTGCTTTCATCTTTTTAAGTTCTGTTCATTTTTTTCCCTTAATTCAATAGAATATGTAATTTACTTATCTTTATTTTTTTAAATAACATGTTTAGTAATCACCTTCACATCACTTCAGGTTTTTCTCTACCTGTCCAATATGGACCTCCTTACCTAAAAACGTAAATTTCAGGCATGGAAGTAAATATTCTATTTAAACTTTTACCCACTGTATTTTTGATATTTACTCTGCACTGGCTCAACACCACTTCAGTCTTCCTATAGTCTGACTTCTGTTACTAAATGTAGGAAGAGGGTGAACTTGAGGGAAATGGCTGTAGAATTATTATAATCACTTTAAACATACAGAGTATTGGTCAAAGTCTTTCATTTCTGCAGTTTTTAAATATATCTGTCTTTTAAGCATGGGTAAGTAAACTCCAGAAATAAAGGACTCAGGAACTACGAAAAAGACTATATTTCACTAGTTTCTATTCCTTTGATTAGACTCTATTCCTTGACTGGCTATTCACATTCACAACCCTAGCCTTCTTTTTCCTTTCCAAGAACTACACTATAAATAAAACCACTAGCTTCTTTAAATATTTTAATTATCCAGATTTTCAGTGAAGAAATGACAAATCCCCTTTTTTCTCTCTCTTATCATGTTAAAAAAAAAATTCCTTACCCCTGTACCTGCTATCATCAGGCCTGGCCTGAAAGACTAGGTAAGATGGCCATTCTCAGAAGTCAGTTGCAAGATAAACCACAAATCAGAAATGTGAACCCAGGGGCACCTAGGTGGCTCAGTTGGTTGGGTGTCCTGAGATCCAGCCCTGAGTCTAGCTCCCTGCTCAGTGGGGAGCCTTCTTCTCCCTTTCCAGCTCCCCCTGCTTGTGCTTACTCTCTCTCTCTCTGTGAAATAATTAAATAAAATCTTTCTCTTTTTTTAAAGAAAGAAATGTGAACTCAGAGTAATTATATGTTAAGCAGGGAAGATAGTAGATATGATTGAGAAAAAAAAATAGAGCCCAAGAGCATTGGAGCAGAACACAGAACATGTCAAAAAACCTTTAAACTTATTTTATATTTAAATTAAATTTTATACTTAAATTGATTTCCCCCCTGCTTTATATGCTGCTTAGTTACTTGTGAATTAAGGGGGGAAAGCATGCTAAGAAAATAATTATTGGGTTGGAAAATATGCCTCATCCTAAATTTTTCATCTTTTGTTGAAGAAAATGTTTATACTGAATTTTATTATTTGAAGGAAGAATCTTACAGAAAGACAGAGAACAAAAGTTTTTTTCAGGAAAAGAAGAGTACTTAAGAAAAAGAGGAAAGTATGGTAAGAAGAAGTAAAAGTTGGAAAAATCAGTGCAGTTTGGGTGAAAAGAAGGTGGGAGGAGAGACTGTACCCTTCTAGGTTATGTCAAACCTCGGTAGCTTTCAATCCCTTTTCAGAGCACAAAGCCACTGTCTTAGCGGGTGTGGTACCAGAAGCACAGTATAGTTCTCCTGGGCTCGAATAGTTTTTTTTCTTTTCCCACCTTATGATCCAGTCTCAAGACAGATGTCAACTTTTACTATGACGTCCACATCCCTGTTCAGTTTGGGACATTGGGAGCCTGAACTTTCTAGTCTTCCAAATAGTAAGGTTAATGATATCTATCTCAAAGCTCCCAGGCAACTGCAAACATGATGGGGGGTTCATCCCTAACTCAACCAGATTTTAGCTCCTATAAAAACATTTGATAAGTTTCCAAGTTCCTCATAAAACCTACCCTCGTCTCTTCCCTATTCCTTATCAGAAATCACCTACAGCCTGGGAGAACAGAATTGAGAAAGGACCTCCCTCTTGCTGAGCTTTTTTCCCCCCATTTCTTTGTTTTCTGTGTCCACTCCAGGAGAAAGACCTTCATGAGAAAGCAGTGATTTAACTTTCTCAACTTCTATCACATCCTCAATGCTTGAATCTGTCTATCACATAGCTGGTGATCAACAAATATGTATTGAACAAATAAAAAATGGCGTCATTGGTTACAGTAGAATATTTTTATACAAACAGGCTGATCGTCAGGAAGACAAAGTATAGGGGATCCTGGGTGGTGCAGTCCTTAAGCGTCTGCCTTCAGCTCAGGGCGTGATCCCGGCATGCTGGGATCGAGCCCCACATCAGGCTCCTCTGCTGGGAGCCTGCTTCTTCTCTCCCACTCCCCCTGCTTGTCTCTCTCGCACTGGCTGTCTCTGTGTCAAATAAATAAATAAAATCTTAAAAAAAAAAAAAAAGGAAGACAAAGTATATTTGTTCTAAATAAAACATCATAGAGTTTTGCAAAAGGATTTCAAATTTTTAGTTTCTCTTTAACTTTTATTTTATTGCATTGCTTTGCATTTTTTGTTTTAGTTTGACCATCTCTATCTTCAAATATAAGCCCAGTGAGGGCAAGGATTTTTGGCTTCCAGAATTACTTTACTGATTTTCCTTCCTCAGATTCCTGTGGCTCTGCACTAACTGAGAAGTCTGTTGTGTCATTTAGAAGAGAATGTGACCTTGGTCAGTGTTGTACATGTATTCCTTGCATTTATTCCAGTCAAGGAAAGGGAACAGGTTTCAGCGCAAAATAATCAGTAAGCTGCAGTCAGAACTTCCAAAACCACAGCTCTCTACACATACAAAGTATCCCAAAACCGGAGCAATTCAAAGATACACTAAGTTGCTGTTTGACTTTTTATGAATGTAGTAAGAACAACTTCTTTCCTGTGTGAGAAGAGGGACCCACTAAATGTCCCTTTATTTGGATCCCAATTGTAAATTCCCAGGATAGCCGATTGAATCAGTAATATATTTTGCATTCCCCGTAAAGGTAGGTAGCTGTACAAAAAATGTAGAACTTTCCACATATCTTAAGGAGGTTGCAATCTAATTGAAGAGTTCAATATGAGATGTAAAGAAAAGATAAGAGAGAAGTCAAGGCAAGAGTGAAGTGAAGGGATTTCTGAACATAGAATAGTTTGGTACTATCATTTCCCATAGCAACACCATCAAGGGTAGTTAAAGTGGCTTTTCTAGGCCAGCTGAATGTTCTCTGTTACATGGATCCATGTCTTCTGATTACAACGGCTCTAAGATGGGCTTTGAAAGTCAAAAATGTGGATCCAGAGAGGAAGGTGCACTCCAGTCAATAAAAGACCTTGGTTGGGAAGAGCCTTATAGAGGTGCATCTACTAATCCTCAGTGAGTAATTGAGGACCGGATTGGGCATTCCCAGCTACGAGCATTTGTTGAGTTTCACAACTCTGCTCACTCACGGGGTTATATGCTGAGGGGGAAGTGTCCCTGAATTAGGAGGTGAGCCTTGAAATCCACAAGCACTCCCTTTACAATCAATGTATCACTATCTCTTCTTTAATATATAGCTTCTTTCACTCATTTCTGTCCTGTGAGGAAATAATTATTATTCCCATTTTAAGGATGAAGGCAGAAAACATGAGTATTCTCAGAACATAGCCCTCACACAGACTAGCAGCTTAACTAAAACAGCTGGAATTGTGAGAGGAGCTCAGTGCTGAAATTCAAAATTGAGGAATTATTATACCAACATGGAAAGACAGTATGTATATGTGTGACCCTGTAACTGCCTGTTTCAGGCATATTGGAGAAACAGACCTTTGAATAACCTCTGTGGTAGAAAGACTCTAGGATAGCTTCCAATGACTCTGTCTCCCACCATTCATGTTCTTGTGTAACCCCTTCCCTTTGGGTAAAGTTTGAATCTACTTATTCTCTTCTAATGAGTAGAATGCAGTAAAAGTGATGGGGTGTCATTTCTGAGTCACAGCACTGTGACTTCTTTCTTTTTCATACTCTCTGGCTCTCTCTCAGACGGACTTACTCTTAGAGTTTTGCTCTGGAAGAAGCCAGGTGCCGTGTTTTGTGTAGCTCTCCAAAGAGCCTCATGTGGCAAGAAGCTTATATCTCCAAGAGTCAGTGAGGACTTGAGGATGGCTAACAGCTCCTTGAGTGAGCTTGGAAGCCGATCCTTCCCCACTGAGCCTTGTGATGGTAGAGCCCAGGCCAACCACTTGATTACAGTTTTGTGAGGGGTCCTGACTCAGAGGCACGCAGGTAAACCATTCCCAGATTCCTGACCCATGGGAATTATGAGCTAATAAGCACTGATTGTTTTAAGCTGCGACATTTCTGTATTCTTTGTTACACAGCAAGAGATAATGAATACACCCATCATATTAAAAGTGAGGTATCTCTGGGATCTTGAGAAATTTAGAAATATTTTAGGAGGAGGAGAGGGAGCTGGAATTATAAAGACTTCGGTTATAGAACGTTTTGGATCAGCATAGAAAATGAGCCATAAATATACAGAGACACTGAGACTAACTGGCCCTAGCATAGCTTAGCAGGGCAGCCCACACTGGGCAGCTAACATGGAGTAGATGGCGATGTTCTAGGAAATAAGAATAAAACATGGAAAAACTGCCTAAATACTTAGGGTGGTGCTTTCTGATTTTTTCAACTACAAGGATGCTTTCTCCTTTCCCCTGTGGGAACCATTTAAAACAGGCCTTGTCAAAGTCTCACCTAAAACCTTACAATGGTCCCCCATTGTCCGCACAGAAATTTCTATTCCTTCCAGTGCGGCACATTAGACCCTCCTCCACATCGCTCTGCCTCTTCAGATTCATCTCTTACCAACTCTTCCTCACATTTTGTGCTTGGAGCTCTCCAAATGCATCGAAGTCTATAAGAGCTCTTGTGCTTACAAAGATGATATTGCATTCTGGGAAAATTCTTTACCTTCTTCTTTGTAACTCCTCAGTTTTGTCTTCTGATTCTGCTGAAGCATCACACCAGCCAAGAAGACCTGTCCTCTGTGGAGAACAGGTAAAGACGGTAATTTTAGAACATTCCATGATGTGCTGACATCATCTTTTCATAGATCTTTCTTCATGCCTGTCCTTGTGGTAGACACTGAACTGAACTGCCCCATCATATGAAATTTTTTGTGTAGCAACCTGTTTTTACAATTGTCCTTCTTACTTAATCAGAAGCTTATAAAGCTGTCTATTAGAGCTTGAAGTCAGCATGAGATAAGACCAGATACGCTGAATCTCTGTCATCCATATCAAAAGCAGGTCATCTCAATATTTTTGTAACTTCATAGAGATGAGGGTATGGTTTCTGTGTGTCTCTTTAAAATGTTTCAGTAGCTCGAAGACCCCCATTGGTGCTCTTGGGACCTGTAGAGCTCCTTGTGGGACCCTCCGGTTGCTAGTTTTCTTCCCAGAACCTGTTCACCTTCTGTGAGTTAGAGAGCAAAAAAAAAAAAAAAAAATGAAAAACCCATAGGTAGGCTTCTTTCATATATGCCTTGAGTGAGTTCCCTGAAGTCCTGTAGCAAGGTTTTTCAACATATTGAAATCTGTGGTAGGGCTTGCTGTCGGTCTTAGTTTCAGTAGAACACCATTCCAGCTACTGTGTCTATGACCCTCCTCAGCACACCTGCAAGATTAAACAGGAACATGTCATGGTTCTTCACCATTCTTATTTAGCAAAAGACTAATATAATATTGGAAAAAAAGATGGTGACCAAAATGTCCCTAAAAGAGGGTCAGAGTTTTAAGTCTCTCAGCAGAGACTGCCTGAGAAGATACCTTAGTTTTTCCTATGGCAAAGGAAGATCAAAAAAGTAGAATAACACACCCAGTCCGCCCAGCTGCTTGGTAGCTGTGCTGACAGTGACCTCAAACCCCAAGTCCTAACCAAGGGCTCTGCGCATCGTATTCGGTCTGCATGAAAATAAAAAATGTAGTGGGAACTGAAGCAAACGAATAATTTTCTGTGTTATCGGCAAAAGCAAATTGCCTCAATTTTGCTTCAACTCTGCATTTTTGGGACCAGGAATATTTTCACTTTAACATACAGACATTAGCCTCAAGCCCTGCTTCCTTTTGTCTGTCTAGGAGCCCACACACCAGATTTTGGGGTCAAGCAATGTGTTGCATTTGCATGAGGTTGCACTGGCTCACATTTTCTCTGGGATCCTGCCTTCTGTTCTTGCCATATCCCTTTTGTTTATGAAATCATGGAGCACACTACAGCCTGCAGTTAAGCTTGCTGACAGAACAGAAATTGAATCAATCCCTGGGAGCAATAGATTCAAACCCTGGGAACCTCCAGCACATTCTGGCAGCTGCTAGCAAGGCTTATGCTTTACATGCCTCCCAGGGAGTTCCCCGGGACATTGCTTTTTAAGAGAAACATTTATAAAAACTACCCACTGTGCAAATCTAACATCAGTTAGTGGTTTTCATACGACTTGTAGGAGCATGGCACAATTCTATGAAGAGAAAGCAGTGACTGTCCCATAAAGAGACGTGCTAAGGGAAATAGGGCCCTGAGCAATCAATAAGAAAACCCAAGTCTGCTGGAGACAAGAGTACAGGGGTTCTCATGATTCTTCCTTGGCTTCCTCTTTCCTCTGCTAGTGAGAAATCAGACCAAGTGGCAAGATTCTAAGTACCCGTGGAATCTTATTTTTCAACATATTTTAGGTATCTAAAAAGCAAGTAAAGAAGATATGAAGAAATTCAAAGGAGAAAAAACGCAAATAATAAAGAAACATGCTGAAATATTTTGAAATGGCTGCAAAGCAACATAATAATATTGGGCCATATTACACATATTAAGTGAAAATAAATATATTAAAAATTAATGATCATTTCCACTCGAGTAAGAGTGCAGTTAAATCAGAGCCCTCATTCATTGGTTTAAGTTGGTATAAACTTATATCAGTACTTTGGAAAACAAGCTACCAATATTCTGAGAGAAAGTTAGAAGCATATTATTTGATCCAGAAATACACTAGTATATTTTTGTCCCCCGCCAAAAAGATGAGCTAAACACAAAGACACTTTATTTCATTTATTTCCATGATAATATTTATACAGAATATTTTTATAGTTGGGAGGATTAGAGTCTACTTTAATGCCTGGGGAAAAAAAACCAAATAATTATTTTATCCGGTACTTCATGGAAGTTTCAACAAACATTGTTAACATTATGTTGTGTGTTATGAGTTGCAAAACACTTTCTCATTCTTCATCTCAATTTTCCCATATAAAAGTCCCCTGAGGAAAAAATCTTATTCCAATTTTATCGATGCAGAAAATTCAGCTCAGAAATTAAGTAACTTGGCCAACATTACCAAAAGTTAAAGATGGAATCAGCAGACTCCACTTCGGGTTATCCCCAGAGACATGGAAATAACCCTGGAAGGCACTTATGGATCCAGAAAAGTTCATTGTCAAGGAAGGGTGGGGAAGGGATAGAGGAAGGTGCATCACAGCATTCCGTAAGTGTTAGGAACCAGTGGGTTAGTTATCTAGAGTGGGGTAAAGGAAATAGGTGCAAGAAGATTTCACAGGGACTCCTGTCCTAAATGGGCAGGTCTGGAAACCAGCAGAGATGAGAGTAGAGATGAGTGGGGAATGAACACTAAGGAAATGAGCAGGGAACACTGACAAGAGAGGATGGCTTTTTGACTGTTTTATCTGAGTCCTGTCTCAGTCCATTCAGACTGCTATAACAAATTACCATAAACTGGGTGATTACACAGCAAACCTTTATTTCTCACAGTTCTGGTGGCTGGAAGTCCAATTTCAATGTGCTGGTGAGGGTCAACTTCCTGGTTAGCGAACGGCCATCTTTGCATTGGATCTTCACACAGAAGAGAGCAAAGAGAAAGAGTTAGCTCTGTTCCTCTTCCATAAGGATGCTAATCCCAACATGGAGATTCCATATTCATGACTGCATATCTCCTAAAGGTCCCACCTCCCACTGCTATCACAGTAGGGCTATGCTTTCAACATACGAGTTTTGAGGAGATACAAACATACAGTTCTCAAGTTAATCACAACAATTTATTCTTCCTTCCATGATAATTGAGTTGACACTGGACACACAGCAAGACCACATTTCCCGGCCACCCTCTCAGGGGTGACAGTCAAAGTGGAAGATCTCCCCAGTGGAGTGTGAGCATATGTAATGTGTGCATCTTCTGGTGTAAGCCTTATAATTGAGGATGTGGTTTCTCCCCACTTTCCTTTCACACAGGTTGAAACCCAGGCAGGATGGAACCACCCAGATATTAGGGAAGGATGACTGCAAGGAGCAGTGTGCCTGCTGTTGAAACGCTCACCTAGGACTGTCATGAGCAAGAGAAATGTATCACTTTATTTCCTAAGCTACCACTTTATTTCCTAAGATACTATATTTTTTGAAGAATTTTAGCAACTTTGTCTTATCCCAGTGAATGCAAGCAATCACTGACATTTACATCATATGCCTACACCAATTAGATGCTCTGATTTCTGGTTGAATATGGCAAGGTAAATGTGACTATTCTTATTTTATAGATGAAGAAAATGATCTAAGGAGGGGTTATCTGCCTTGACCAAGGTTACGCAAGAGACATAAATGCCGTGGTAAAATGTCGTAGGGAGGAGTGGACTCTTGAGTATTTTGTCAAACCCTGCTTGTACCATTTATTAGAATGAAATCTTTAATTTGGCAAAGCCTCATTTTCTTCTTCCACAAAATGGGGTAATGATCTTATAGGGTTCAGGGAGGATTAAATGAGATAATATATCTGAAATGCCTGGAATATAGTAGGAGCTTGGTAAGTGCTGATACCTTTATCCCAGTGCCAGTAAGTGGTTGAGATAAGATTCAAACTCAATGCTCTAAAGCTCCAAAACTCATAATCTCATCACCAGAGAGCAAGCTCTGGTGCAGATATGTTTTCCTTTGTGCTGCTAGTTTCGTGCGTTTGGAGTGTGTATTTCCCTCCTTTCCACACCCGGGGATGCTCTAATTCTGGTGTATTTTGTGAGGCCATCGGCTTGATATTACATCTGCCACTGAAACTAACAGTAGTCGTAAAGAAATACAACTTCTTGCCATTAGAATGACTTTTCTCTGCATCCAGGGAAAGATGTTTCATCCGTTTAACGCACAATGCAGTTATATAGGTCCTCCAGTCAAAATACTCCAAGATGCATATTTTTTAAAAAATAGTTAAGATGTCACACTTTTCCCTACAGTACATTAGAGCTAAGTGTGCAGCAGTATTTTGTTTTCTTGTGTTGAGGTTACTTCTTTCTACTCCTAAGTATCCATGTATTGGCTGTTTATGTTTTATTTTTGTTTTTGTTTTTCCTGCAAGCAAACCAAAGTGGCTATGCAAAGACCTGCATATCTAAAGGAATTTACTTCTAAAAACACAGATACATTTACCTAATGGCAGTTTCCCATTTTACATTTAGTCCTTTCCTTTCTTAACAGAACACTTATCATTATGAGTTAAAAAAAATCAGGAAGCCTTCTCATATTTTTCTAGGATAGCCCTAGGGAATAGAACTTGCTACAGAGATGAAAATGTTTATATATGTGCTGACCAATATGGTAGCCACCAGTCACACATGGCTCTCGAGTACTTGAAATGTGGCTTGTGTGACTGAGGAATTGCATTTAGAATTATAGCATATTTAATTTTAATTAATTGTAATTTAAATGACACCATGTAGCTAGTGGCAACTGTATCGGCAGGACATTGCTAAAGTTTAGACACACACTGTCCAATAGAAATACAACATGAGCCACATTATACTTGAAAATTTTCTAGTAACCACATTTAAAAAGTCAAAAAAAAAAAAGGAGAGATGAGGGTAGAAGTTATTTTAATGACACATCTTTTTATTATGTCATCACATAATCCTGTAAAATAAAATAAACATGATTAACATTAAAATTTCATTAATGAGATGATTAAGTTTTTTTCATACTGAGTCTTTGGAAATCTCTTGGATATTTTATAATTTCAATACATCACAACTCACACTAGTTGGATTTCAAGTACTCACCAGACACATTTGTCTAGTGGCCACCATACTGGACAGGGCAGCCCCGTCTCATTAAAATTTATACTCTTTGGTGGCACAAGTCTGTCTTGTTCATCAATAAACCCCTTGCTCTCCACACTGCTGGCCTATATTAACATGTCTTTAATAAATATGTGTTTATTGGGGCGCCTGGGTGGCTCAGTCGTTAAGCGTCTGCCTTCGGCTCAGGGCATGATCCCAGCGTTCTGGAATCGAGCCCCACATCAGGCTTCTCCACTGGGAGCCTGCTTCTTCCTCTCCCACTCCCCGTGCTTGTGTTCCCTCTCTCTCTGGCTGTCTCTCTTTCTGTTGAATGAATAAATAAAAATCTTTTAAAAAATATGTGTTTATTGACTCCATAGTGACCAATTCTCACTCTGAATTTACAGGTAAACCAAAGACTGCTTACAAAAATATAGTAAGCTCTTATATTAGCTCTCCCAGTTAGGGTGAAAACTTTTTTATTTTTACAAGTACAGATCTTCCTTGACTCACAATGCTGTTCCATCCCAATAAACCCATTGTAAGTTGCAAATATCATTCTAAGTTGGAAACGTACTTACTACACCTGACCAACTGAGCATTATAGTTTAGCGTAGCCTACCTTAAACATGCTTAGAACATTTACATTAGCCTAGAGTTGGGCAAAATCATCTGACGCAAAGCCCATTTATAATAAAGTGTTGACTATCTCGTGATTTATTGAATGCTGTATGAAAGTGAAAAACAAAAGGACTACGTGGATACAGCCCGGTTGTTAGTGTACTGGTTGATTATCCTCATGGCGGTGTGGCTGACGGGGTCCTGCAGTTCTCCGCCCCTGCCTAGCATCAAAAGAGAGGGTCATCCTGCATCTTGCTAGCCCAGGAAAAGATCAAATTTCAAAATTTGAAGTACTGCTTCTAACTGGATGCAGATTGCTTGGACACCACTATATAGTAAAACAAAAAACAAAAAACAAAAAACGGGCGCCTGGGTGGCACAGCGGTTAAGCGTCTGCCTTCGGCTCAGGGCGTGATCCCGGCGTTATGGGATCAAGCCCCATCAGGCTCTTCTGCTATGAGCCTGCTTCTTCCTCTCCCACTCCCCCTGCTTGTATTCCCTCTCTCACTGGCTGTCTCTATCTCTGTTAAATAAATAAATAAAATCTTTAAAAAAAAAACAACAACAAAAAAAACAAACCATAAGTAGAATCATCGTATGTTGGGGACTGTCTGTACCTAAGTGTTATGAGTTTCTATGGGCATCATCAAGGAAATGCTTTAGAATAGAAATCAGAAAACCTGTTGTGTAAAGGGTCAGAGAGTAAATATTTCAAACTTTGTAGGTTATATAGTCTCTGTGGGTAACCACTCAATTGTTGCTCTAGGGCAAAAGCAGCCACAGACAATATATATATAAATGAATGGGTGTGGCTGAGTTCCTATAAAACTGTATTTACAAAAACCAGCAGCACACAGCCAGCAGGATTTGCCCCCCAGGGCTATATTTTGCCTATCTCTGCTTTAAACTAGGGTCTAGGTTTTATTTTTTAACTTTTTTTAATAATATTTTTTTATTATATTATGTTAGTCACCATACAATACATCCCTGATTTTTGATGTAAATTTCCATGACTCATTAGTTGCGTATAACACCCAGTGCACCATGTGATATGTGCCTCCTTACTACCCATCACCATCCTATCCCATTCCCCCATCCTTCTCCCCTCTGAAGCCCTCAGTTTGTTTCTCATAGTCCATAGTCTCTCATGCTTCATTCCCCCTTCTGATTACCCCCTGATTATCCCTTTATTCTCCTACCGATCTTCCTACTTCTTATGTTCCATAGATGAGAGAAACCATATGATAATTGTTTTTCTCTGCTTGACTTATTTCACTTAGCATTTTCTCCTCCAGTGCTGTCCATGTTGCAGCAAATGTTGAGAAATTGTTCTTTTTGATAGCTGAGTAATATTCCATTGTATATATGGACCACATCTTCTTAATCCAGTCATCTGTTGAAGGGCATCTCAGGTCCTTCCACGATTTAGCTATTGTGGACAATGCTGCTATGAACATTGGGGTCTGGATTTTACATGTATTTTGTCCATAACACTTCTAATATGGTAGTACATTAATCAGATGAGCTCAATATGCAAATGTTTACTAAATTTGAGGAGAAAATACTCTTTTTGTTTTAAACCATCAATTCATGCGGTTACTTATTTGTTCTTGAAACATTTATCGTCTGTTTAAATGGCTGCATCCACACCTTTGCACCTTGATAGACACATAGTAAGGGATTAACAAATGTTTAATGAGTAATAAATGGATTTCATAGCCTGCTAGGGGCTGATGGAATCCAGGAAGACTTTAAAGA
This sequence comes from Ailuropoda melanoleuca, assembly GCF_002007445.2. Lineage (NCBI taxonomy): Eukaryota > Metazoa > Chordata > Mammalia > Carnivora > Ursidae > Ailuropoda > Ailuropoda melanoleuca. The sequence goes on along the minus strand of NC_048226.1, from coordinate 13,226,419 downwards.
GGCAGTGACATTTAAAATGAATATTACAAGTAACTAGGAGTACTTTGGAGAACGCTGACAAATGTTTTCAGCCAGGTGATCAAGGTTAACACCAGGAACCATAAGTCATGTCAATAACGCACATTCTTGATGGGATAGGATGAAAATGGTGTTGCATTTCTCTTTTCCTTCCCAATAACTCCTAACCTAACTCTTATCATGGAAAAATCATAGATAAATTCCAACAGAGGAAAATCTTATACAATGTCTGAACAGTACTCCTTTAAGTGTCGAGGTCATCAAAACCAAGAAAAGTCTGAGAAACTGTCACTCTGAAGAGAAGCCTGGAAAGACATGACAGCTAAGTGTGATGTGGTGTCATAAATGGGATTCTGGGAAAGAAAAGGGACATTACATAAAAAGTGAGGAAATCTGAATAAAGTCTGAACTTTAGTTAATAATAACATACCAATATTGGTTCATTAATAATGACAAATGTACCATACTAATTACTGTAAGATCTTAATAACAGGGGAAATTGGGTGTGGGATATATTGAAACACTCTGTACTACCTGCCTAATTTGTCTGTAAATATGAAAGTGTTCTAAAAATAAAGTCCATTTAAAAATAAAGAGCAGAGGGGCACCTGGGTGGCTCAGTCAGTTCAGTGTCTGCCTTCAGCTCAGGTCATGATCCCAGGATTTTGGGATTGAGCCCCACATCAGGCTCCCTGATCAGCGGGGAGCCTGCTTCCCTCTGCCCCTCTCTCCAGCTCATGCTCTCTCTCTCTCAAACAAATAAACAAAATATTGTTAAAAAAGAAATAAAGAGCAGATACCAGCCAGCAGAACTGGAGTGTTAATTGCAAAAGCAAAACAAAAACGAAACAAACAAGCAAAAAAACAACCTAACCAAGATTTACCAGAAAGATGACAAGCACACAAATTCCAGGTAGAATGAACACCATGGACAAAAGCATAAAGACTTGGCATATTCCATTGTATTTCTTGCCATGGGGAGGGAGCAGCATGGAAGGTTTTAAGGTGGGGTGGACTAAGATGATTAAAATTGTGTCTTGGGGGCGCCTGGGTGGCACAGGGGGCGCCTGGGTGGCACAGCGGTTAAGCGTCTGCCTTCGGCTCAGGGAGTGATCCCAGCGTTATGGGATCGAGCCCCACATCAGGCTCCTCTGCTATGAGCCTGCTTCTTCCTCTCCCACTCCCCCTGCTTGTGTTCCCTCTCTCACTGGCTGTCTCTATCTCTGTCGAATAAATAAATAAATAAAATCTTTAAAAAATAAAATAAAATAAAATAAAATAAAATAAAATAAAATAAGTGTCTTATATCTGAGAAGTGGTGGCCAGATTAGAACCAGAGGTAATTACTAGGGGGCAGTGAAATTGATACTAGGGGTTGCCTATATTTGTTTTTGTAATGGGGTAACATTTGTAACATTAATCTCTTCTTGACTATTTAAAACTACCCTCTATGCAGAACTATTTTACACCGGATGAGAGAGGCCCCAGAGCTCAGACCAAAATAAATTTACTTTAAATATTTCCCTTTTTTTTTTCTTTTAATAATTCATGGTGTGGTAATGATATTGAGAGTGAAGGCTTTCAGTTTGGAGAATTGTCCTAGGAAACTTGGCATGAATTTATACTGTAAATACCAATTACATCCCTGTTAATATCCCCATTTTACAGGTGAGTAAACAGAGGTGCAGGGAAATTATGTTACTAGTCCAAGGCCTAAAAGTAAGAATTTAAATCTTGATACAACACAGTATTATCATCTCCATAATAAGTATCATGATTAAAAGCCATACTTTCTTAAGTGAGAGATGGTTAAAGTTATTACTTTCACTTTAAGGATTCTCCTGAAGGAGTAAAGAACCCACATAGACTTGTGAAAAGGAAAGGTGTCTAAACCAGGATGCCGAGCTGATGCCCTAGCAACCTCTCAGGAGATTTTGAAAAGATGTCACCCTGGGTTGCCGGATGGTACAAGGTTATCTCAGTATTGATAACGTTACCACAGAATTGGAAAGCACCTATGTGTAAAAAAGCTACTTAGCTTTTAAAGCAAGTGCATTGATTTCCTGTGGCCGTGGGCACGAATCGTCACAACAATGATGGCTTCAAACAACAGAAATTTCTCTCTCAAAATTCAGAAGTCAAAAAATCCAAAATCATGGTGTTGGCCGGGCTGCACTTCTATTGAAGGTTCTAGAGGACGTTCCTTCCTTGCCTCTTCGAGCTTTAAATGGCACCAGGTGGCTTGGGACTGAAAAACCCTGATCCTTGCTTCCATTTTCGTATGGTCTTCTCCTTTTCTCTCTGTATTCTTGGTGTCTTTTATAGGACTCTTGTCACTAGAAGTAGGGCCCACCTAGATAACCCAGAATGAGTTCATCTCCAGGTCCTTAACTTAATTGCATCTGAAAATACTCTTTTTCCATATAAGGTGACATTCACGCGTTCCCAGAATTAGGGCATACCTCTTTGGGGCCATCGTTTAAATTAATTCATCCAAGAAATTCATCCAAGAATTTATGATTCTATGAATTCCAATTTTACTTTTAAACAGCAGGATTGAGGGGCGTCTGGGTGGCTCAGTTGGTGAAGCATCTGACTCTTGATTTTGGCTTGTCATGATCTTAGCGTCATGATATCGAGCCCCACGTGCTCAGTGCAGTCTATTTGAGATTCTTTCTCCCTCTGCCCCTCCCCCTTCTCACTCTCTAAATCAATAAATAAAATATTTTAAAAAATAAATAAAAAGCAGGATTGATGGGGAAAACATCTACCCTCTTCATACCCTGTGGCAGTAAATACCACCTTTCATGCTCTAGACACTGCCCTGCTCATGATTACATTGTGTACTAAGATATTAGTCATAATTTTGAATGACTTTCCCATACTTTACATTACTTTCAAGCTAGAAATTTCGCTCATGGTTGGAACTAGAATGCAGGGCTTTTATTTTTTCTACCTAACCAGCAGATTCTGACCTACAATGTGAAGATCCCTAGAGGTCTGAGAAGGCACCAAGAACAGTCCAGAAGCTATTTCCTATATTTCAAAGAGCCTAATTGAAATTGTCCATTTTCCAAAAGACAAGAAGTACAGGCTAACCAAAATGTCAAGTCCTTCTGCTTTTGGCTGAAATCAAATGATATGGATGAAGTAACACTGACTTCCCTCCTGAGAGCCTAAGTGGTCATTGGCAGTCATGTAGATGTTATCTTTGTTCATTTCAACAAAAGAAAAGACTGGTCAGGGTTGTCCACGGTACTCTGCCCACATGTACTCCGCCACGGGCTTCGCAGAAACTACTATGCGTTGGGGCAGAGAGGATGGAGGGAGAGGCCATATGATAAATAATAATGATGTCTTTCCTCACTCACACATCCTATGCAAGCACAATTTCATCAACTATCCGGATTAGTGCTATCCTCTCACCATCTGTGCCTTGTAATGTCAGTGATTTAAGATACCAAGAGGTAACTGCTCCAAACAGTAAGACTGAAGACTTCCACTACAAGGACATTTTTAGCCAACCTTACTTCCAATTATCTTGATAAAGACATTCATTTTATCTTTAAGCCAGTCGGGATAGAGGATTACTATGGGGATCTAGTTTGAATATGAAAAAGACAAACTTAGAGGCAGGAGTCCATATATCTCTCTGTTCTAAGGGCTATTGAGCAGTGATTCTAACATCAAAAACATTGGAGAAAGAGGGGCATCAGATGATAAGAACTGAGATTCATAGGGACTGCTTAGTGATGAATCCCAGCGGCTTTCAGATGATGCGCAGCCCAAGACTTTCAGATGATGCACAGCCCAAGACACAGACCCCGTAGCACATGAGAGAGGGGACCTTGAATCTCTGACTGTTACTTTACTCTAACAACAGGGATTTTATCAGAGGTCTATGCAAGCCTGGGGCTTCAGACATGTATCATTTCCATTTCACCTTGACAATTACCGTAATCTGCTACCCCTGACTCATCATCGCTGTTATGCAATTTCCCCAGAATGTTGGAGACTTTACTTTCAACTCTGATGCGAAAATTTGTCATATCAAGAAGATTACAGCAGCATGGCTCTTTATGACACTTGTCTCATCTATATGCATTTGAAAGCACTGAAAAAGTAGCGTGAATCTGTGGTTAAAAATGAGGTGTCTGTAGCTGTGACTCCATGGCATGAAGTTGCTGAGGGTCGGTGATTGTCCAGTTAATTTGATTGATACTGACAGCACAAACAGATATCCCATCCCAATGTGAGAGGAGTCAGCTTCACATTTTTTTGAAAAACAGGTTTATTGACCTATAACTCCCTATCATCCGGTTTTCCAGCTTAGTGCACACTCTACAATGGTTTTTAGCACAGTCACGTGTTTAGTATATTCACAAAGTTGTGCATAGGTTGCCACTCTCTAATTTCAGAATATTTTGTATCATCCCTAAAGAAACTCTGTAAACATTAGCAGTCGCTCCTTATCCTTCCTGTTCCCAGCCCTGGGCAACTGCTAATATAGTTTCTGTCGCTATGGATTTGCCACATTTCATTTATATGGAATCACATAATATGTGACCTTTTTTGTCTGGCTTCTTTCACATAGCATGGTATTTTCAAGGTTCGTCTATGTTGTACAAATATCAGAACTTTATTCCTTTTTATGACTGAGTAACATTCCATTATGTGTCTATGGGCATACCTCAGAGATATTGCGGGTTTAGTTCCAGAAGCACTTCAGTGAAGTGAGTATTGCAATAAAGCCAGTCAAATGAATTTTTGTTTCCCAGTGCATACGAAAGTTGTGTTTATACTATAGTCTGTTGAACATACAACAGCATTAACTCTAAAAAGCAATGCACGTACTTCAACGTAAAAATACTTTATTGCTGAAAAATGCTACCCGTCATCTAAAGTTTCAGTGAGTTATAATCTTTGTGCTGGTGGAGGGTCTTGTGACAGTGGTGATAGCTGCTGACTAATCAGGGTGCTGGTTGCTGAAGACTGGAGTGGGTGTGTCAATTTCTTATATTAAGACAACAATAAAATTTGCCACATTGATTGACTCTTTGTTTCACAGATGATTTTTCTGTAGCAAGGACTTCTGTTTGACAGCATTCTACCCACAGTAGAACTTCTCACAAAACTGGAGCCAATCTGGGATGCCTGGGTGGCTCAGTCGGTTAAGTGTCTGCCTCTGGCTCAGGTCACAATCCCAGGGTTCTGGGATCGAGTCCCACATTGGGCTCCTTGCTCAGCAGAGAGCCTGCTTCGACCTCCGCCTGCTTCTCTCCCTGCTGTGCTCTCTCTCTCTCCTGAACTCTTCTCTGGCAAATAAGTAAATAAATAATCTTAAAGACAAAAAAATTGAAGCCAATCCTTTCAAACCTGCCACTAATTTATCAATTAAGTTTATGTAATATTCTAAATCCTTTGTTGTCATTTCAGCCGTCTTCATAACATCTTCACAAGGAGTAGATTTCATCTCATGAAACCACTTTCTTTGTTTTGTCTCTAAAAAGAAGTGAATGTCATTTTTAAAAAAGTTTAAATTTTATCATGAGATTGCAGCAATTCAACTCCATTTTCGAGCTCCAATTCGGATTCTAGTTCTCTTGCTATTTCTACCATATCTGCAGTTACTTCCTCTACCGACGTCTTGAACTACTCAGTCCATGAGTGTTGGAATCAACTTCTACCAAACTCCTGTTCATGTTGATATTCTGACCTTTCCCAGGAATCACCACTGTTCTTACTAGCACCTAGAATGGCAAATCCCTTCCTGCAAATTTTCAAGTTACTTGCCCAGATCCATCAGAAGAATCGCTATCTGTGGCAGCTATAGCCTTATGAAATGTATTTCTTCATTAATAGGACTTGAAAGTTAAAATGACTCCTTGATCTGTGGGCTGTAGAATGGATGCTGTGTTAGCAGGCATGAAAACAACATGAATCTCCTTGTCAATCTCCATCAGAGTTCTTGGGTGCCCAGGTGCATTGTCAATGAGCAGTACTGTTTTGAAAGGATTCCCTGTCCCCACCCCACCCGGGCAATAGGTCTTGACAGTGGTCTTCAAATATGCAGTAAACTGTGTTACAAACAGATGTGCTGTCACCCAGACTTTGTTGTTCCATTTATAGAGCACAGGCAGAATAGATTCAGCATAATTCTTAAGAGCCTTAAGGATTTTCAGAATGCTAAGTAAGCATTGGCTTCAACTTAAATCAGCAGCTGCATTAGCCCCAGCAAGGAGTCAGACTGTCCTTTGAAGCTTTGAAGCCAGGCGCCGACTTCTCCTCTCCAGCTATGGAAGCCCTAGATTCATCTTCTTCCAATATAAGAGTTCCATCTACACTGAAAATCCATTGTGTAGCGGAGCCACCTTCATGAATGATCTCAGCTAGATCTTCTGGAGAACTTCCTGCAGCTTCTACATGAGAACTTGCTGCTTCACCTTGTGCTCTGATATTGTGGGGGTGGCTACTTTCCTTGAACCTCATGCACCCCACTCTGCTAGTGTCGAACTTTCCTCCTGCAGCTCCCCCACCTCTCTCCGCCTTCACAGAATTAAAGAGAGTGAAGGCCTTGCTCAGGATTAGGCTTTGGCTTAAGGGAATGTTGTGGCTGGTATGATCTTCTGTCCAGACTAGTAAAACTTTCTCCATATCAGGAATAAGGCTGTTTTGCCCTGTTATCATTCCTTTATTCACTGGAGGAGCACTTTGAATGGCCTTTAAGAACTTTTCCTTTGTATTCACAAGTTGGCCAACAGTTTAGTGTAAGAGGCCTAGCTCTTGGCTCATCTTGGCTTTTGAGATGCCTTCCTCGCTAAGCTTAATCATTTCTAGCTTTTGCTTTAAAGTAGGAAATGTGTGACTCTTCCTTTCCCTAGAACACTTAGAGGCCACTGGAGGATTATTAACTGGCCTAATTTCAATATTGTTGTATTTCAGGGGATCAGGAGGCTGGAGGAGAGGAAGAGAGATAGGGAATAGCTGGTTGGTGAAGCAATCAGACCACACACAGCATTTAGGATTAAGCTTACTATCTTCTGCGGGCATGGTTGCAACCCAAAACAATTACAATAGTATCATCAAAGATCACTGACCACAGATCACCATAAAAAATAATAATGAAAATGTTTTAAGTATTGCAAGAATTACCAAAAAGTGACAGGGAGACAAATGCTGTTTCCAAATGTTGTTGGAAAAAATAGTGCCTGCAGATTTGCTTGAAACAGCATTGCCACACACCTTTGATTTGTAAAATACTATCAGCAAAGCATAATAAAGTACAGCACAATAAAACGTGGTATGCCTACATATGTACTCTCTATGCTTTTTGCTCACTTTTGTTTTTATTTTTTATTTTATTTTTTCTTTTTATTTTACTTTTTTTTTTAAAGATTTTATTTATTTATTTGACAGAGATGGAGACAGCCAGCGAGAGAGGGAACACAAGCAGGGGGAGTGGGAGAGGAAGAAGCAGGCTCCCAGCAGAGGAGCCTGATGTGGGGCTCGATCCCGTAACGTTGGGATCACGCCCTGAGCCCAAGGCAGACACTTAACCGCTGTACCACCCAGGCGCCCCCACTTTTGTTTTTAAACCTAAAACTGCTCTTAAAAAAAATCATCTAATTAAAAAAGAGGAAAAGAAACAACTCTTTCTGTGGGCATTTGGCTGCCTCCTCCCTGCACCACCAGCCTGGTCAGAGCCTCTGTCCTCTCCTCCCATAGAGTCTCTGTGGTCTGAACGTTGGCAGCGTTCAGGACCCCAGCCTGGCCTCAGCTTAAACAGTTCTCTTGTTTCTTGCTCAGGTAAAGGGACTGATGGAGCCCCAGGGGATGGATAAGGAGGCTCTGAGCTCAGTCTGCCAGAGAGATGCCAGGACAGTGAGATAGGGTTTAATTAAACAAAAGGTGGCAAACTGAGCCCAAAGAAAGACCTGCCTCTCCCCAGAGACTCACTTCCGAAGATGACTTTATGGACCAGAGACCCTCCTGGGGACCACCTTGGAAGTATAGTCTGAAGATGGAAGGCCACATGACGGAAGGAGCCTCAGTCACCATGTCGCTCTTGGAGCAGGGTCACCTACTTTCAAGAACACTTGGATTGAACAGGGACATTTTGGCTCCATAGAAAATCCATGAAATTATATGACTCTGACAGTTCCATCTGATTTCTCCTAACTTATGAAGTTTGGAATCCAGGTCTATTAATACCTTTGGGGAGATCTTTCACTCCTGGGCACCTGACTGCCCAAGGTGATCAGACACGAAGAAGAGGGAACTTCAGAGGTGACACATCCCTGGGAACTTTGTGGGCAGTGCCAGGCTTCCAGCAGGAGAAGGGAGCTTTCAAATCAGAAGAATGAACCTCACTTAGGGGTGGGGACCCTACCACTCTGCCCTGACTTGCTCTTGTGCACAGAAAAGGACGTGGCCTGGCCCTGCTTTGACCCCCTAGGTTTGCCATAGAGCCATGTGGGTCTAGAGTGGCCAGGCTCCAGGCTGCAATCAGTCCTTTCCACCTCCCCCAGTGCCCTTATAATTGAGATCACTTTGTATTTCAGTGCAAAGTTTTTGGGAACAGTTTTCTAGAAGCTGACTGGCCTGCTCTTCACCCAGACCAATTGATCTGCTCTGGTTGTCAGGCATCTGTTTACCTTAGAGACAGAGCACTCCCCAAGGTTCTGAGTCATCAGTTGAGACCCACAGAACATTGGCCCTTGGAGGCAGAGCTGTGGAGCCCTACACAGCCATGGAAGGCCTGCTACCTCCCATCAGATCCACATTCCAGTTGGCCCTAGAACATCTGTTGGGGGCTCTGCTGGTGATTCCTGAAAGCTGGAGACACATACCACATCTCCATGAGTTTCCCTGGGAGATCCTGGTATGTACTGTCATATTGGTTTTGACAGAGAAGAGACAATACATTTTAAGAAGTGTGAAGGACTAGGCAAGTGTGTTTTGCCCGTGCTGAAGTCTGTGGAAAAGGTAGTGATAATATGGGACCAATGACACAAGCTGATGTTGCTCTAGGGTGCCCAGGATGCAGGCCAATCTTCTTACATTACAAACCTTGTGCTTATCAGCAATGAAACCAAACCAGAGCAAGCTGTCACTTCAGAACACTGTTGACTTTCTGGAAAAGGCACAGAAAAGCCTGCCTCCTAAGCTTTCCCAAGTGACTGGTGACAGGCCCATCTTAAAAGGATCAGAGGAGGATGGAGAACAACTTCTGAAGAAAATAATGGATGATTTGAATGAAAACACTGATTTTCCAGAAAGTCGAGAACTGCTCACCCAAGAAATTGAGAGATGGAAGCAGAGACGCCAGGAAAAGGAGCGGGAGAAAGAAAGGCTGGAGCAGTGGAAAGCAGGAGCAGTGGAACCCAGGATTGCAACAGCCCCTGAAAAATAAAGTCAGCCAATTAATACCACTGGATGAAAACTTTCTGAGGACCATCCCCTGGCCTGATCTCCTTGGAGATTGCTTGGGTCATGTCAACTGGGAAGTCAAGCAAAATAGGGAAGTAGAAAATGACAGTCACCCTGTCCATCGGGCAGAAGGTGATCTGAAGGGTGTCACTGATGATGCTGATTCCAATGTCTTCCTTCAAAGTGCTGAAGAGAAAAATCAGGAACTAGCCAGAAAACTGTGGGAAGGAAAGCAAATGAATGAAGAGCTTATAGGACAAACAAGTCTTCAAACTGAGGAAGCATCTTTGCAGCCTGAAAATTCACAGCTTGAAAGGAGATTCAGCAGCTGAAGCTGAAGCTTCAAATTCTGTCTGAATTATATCAAGAATACATCATTCAACTTCAGAGAAAATTGTTTGAGGAGGAAACGCAGTGCTTAGAAATTGAGAAGAAACTTCCCAACACGTGTAGAAACATGAAATCCCTATACCAGTTTCGCAACTTCTACAAGATGACTGAAGATATGAGCAGAAAATTGGAGAGAAATTCCCCCTACTGTGGAAAGGGGATCCTCTTCCATGAGAAAACAGCTCAAGACAGCTGGATGGCGTTGTGCTAACAGAGAGAAAGCTAAGGAGCTGAGGAAAGAAAATGATCACAACAGGCAAACATTGGCCAAAGCAGAGTCCAACTTCCAGCCTTTCCCAGGTGGCCCTATTGCTCCAGATGCTCCACCGGGAGCCCACAGAGGCCCAGAAGTATCAGGGGACCCCCTGGATCATCAGCAGCCCCAGCAAGGAGAAGAGCCAGGCCACGAGGGCCCAGGCATCCAGGGACACCTGCAGGTTTGACTGAGCTCACTGCAGCCGGATCCTGAACTCCCACAACCACGGCATAGCATCTGCACGTGTTCTCTGTCTTTAAAGTAATTGTGACTTATCTCTTTTTGGTTTAAATACTGTTATTTAATTGATGCTGGAATTGCACTTATTCAACTAGACATAACATTACAATGTTCAGATAGCATTTTTCTAATATTTATTTAATATAATTCTTATATGTTATTTTCACATCATCAAACCATCTAGAATTGGATGATGCAAGTATTGTATTTTGATTTAAATAAAAGGTCCACTATTACTTCAACCACTGAAATTTGGCATGGGTACAAACATTTTTTTCATAATTTTTAAAAAAGATTTATTTGTCTATTTTCGAGAGAGGGAGAGCACAGGGGGGAGGGACAGAGGGAGAGAGAGAGAGAAAGAGAGAGAGAGAATCTCAAGCAGACTTTCCCTTGAGCATAGAGCCCGAGATGTGAGGCTTGAGCTCATGACTTGAGCCAAAATCAATAGTTGGATGCTTAACTGACTGTACCACATGGTGCCCTTGGGTACAAACATTTAAAATAAAGACTAACATAACATAATAAAAAATTATTTAAAAAAATAAAATAATAAAGACCATTCTTGTATGAGATAAGCATTTCTGTATTTCATTTTGAAACATAGGAACATGTATTAGAAGTCTGCACAAGTAATTTAATATTTACTTAAATGAATTTTGATTACTTTTTAAAAACAATTGCAAAATACCCTAACCAACAACATATCATTCAAACTTCATGATATTTTTATTAGATTAACCCTAAATTCAGAGATTAATCCCCTTTGGAATCTTGTCTAATACATCAGGTGGCTCGCTTTTTGTATGTATATGAGTTAGGTATCTTTTTTTGTATTTACAAATTGTGTGAGCAAGATTTTTCTTGTTAAAAATGTTTTTAAAATTTTGCAGTTGTATTTTTATATTATCTTCTGTTACTGACATACCAACTGTAAGTGTTTTGTATCTGTATTGTGGGTTGTGTGTGTGTGTTTACCATTAATGGAAAACTTAAATTATACCCATATAAAATTAGAAATGCCAAGTAACAAACAATATCTTAAACTAAAAAGTTTGAAAAAATGACAAAATAAGATTCTGGTCACAATACTAAAAGTCCTCTTCCCATGAATCACCAGGGTTCTCAATGTCATGTAGAATGTTGAATTCTTCCATCTTTTCAATTAATTTGTCCAGATATATCAGAGGAATCGTGCAGGGATAGCCTTACAAACTGCATTTCCTGACTAACAAACCTTGAAAGTCAGAATCACTCCCTGATTTGTTGGCTGCAGAATGGATGCTGTGTTTGTAGGCAAAAAATAAAATGAAACAAAACAAAAATTAATCTCACAGTACAATGCCACCAGAGTTGTTGGGTGACCAGGTGTATTGTCAGTGAGCAGTAATATTTTGAAAGGAATCTTTGTTTCTGAGCAATAGATCTCAACAGTGGGCTTAAAATAGTCAGTAAACCACGTTGTAAACAGATGGGTCGTCATACAGGCTTTATTGTTCCATATATAGAACACAGGCCGAGTAGATTCAACATAATTCTTAAGAACCTTAAGGATTTCAGAATGCTAAGTGAGCTTTGGCTTCAACTTAAGGTCAGCAGCTGCATTAGCCCCGAACAAGAGAGCCAGACTGTCCTTTGAAGTTTTGAAGCCAGGCACTGACTTCTCCTCTCCAGCTATGAGAGTCCTAGATGCCATCTACTTCTGATATAAGACTGTTTCATCTACACTGAAAATCCATTGTGTAGTGGAGCCACCTTCATGAATGATCTCAGCTAGATCTTCTGGAGAACTTACTGAAGCTTCTACATGAGAACCTGTTGTTTCACCTTGCACTTTGATGTTCTGAGGATCACTTCTTTCCTTTTTTGTTTTTTTTTAAGATGTTATTTATTTATTTGAGAGGGAGAGAGAGCACAAGTAGGGGTGGGGGGCAGAGGGGGAGAAGGAGAAGCAGGCACCCCACTAAGCAGGGAGCCTGACTCAGGGCTCCACCAGGACCCTGGGATCATAACCTGAACTGAAGGCAGATGCTTGACTGACCGAGCCACCCAGGTGCTCCTAAAGATGGCTTCTTTTTTTAGACCTCATGAACCAACCTCTGCTAGCTTCAAACTTTTCTTCTGGGGCTTCTTCACCTCTCTAAGCCTTCAAAGAACTGAAAAGAGTGAAGAGGGCCTTGCTCTGGATTAGCCTTTGGCTGAAGGGAATGTGGTGGCTCTTTGATCTTCTATCCAGACCACTAAGACTTTCTCCATATCATCAATAAAGCTGTTTCATTTTCTTATTATTGATGTGTATACTGGAGGAGCACTTCGAGTATTCTTCAAGAACTTTTCTTTTGTATTCACAACTTGGCTAACTGTCACAAGAGTCCTAGGCTACTATCTTGGCTTTCAAAGTACCTTCCTCACCAACCTTAATCATTTCTAGCTTTTCATTTAGGTGAAATAGATGCAGCTATAGCTTACAAATTTCATTATGCTTTGCTGTGTCCTATGTCTCTCTTTCTTTTCTCAGGCCTCTCTCCTCAATGTAAGTCGAAGCCAATACTCCAAAGCACTCTGAGAATTTTAGGGTCTTTGAGAATTATGCTAAATCTACTGTTCCTGTGCTCTCTCAATGGAACAGCTAAGGCTGGGTGACCATGCATCTGTTTATAACATGGTTTATTGAATGTTTTAAGCACACTGTTGAGACCTACTGCTCAGAAACAAAGATTCCTTTCAAAATAGTACTGCTCACTGACAACACACCTTGTCACCCAACAGCACTGATGAAAATGTACAATAAGATTCACGTAGTTTTCATGCCTGCTAACATAGCATCCATTCTGTAGCCCCTGGATCAAAAAGTAATTTGATTTTCAATTGTTATTATTGAAGAAATACATTTTATAGAGCTACAGCTGCCAGAGACAGTGATTCCTCCAATGGATATGGGCAAGTAAATTGAAGATTTTCTGAATAGGATTCATTATTCTAAGGGCCAGTAAGAATATTGGTGATTCTTGAGAAGAGGTCAGAATATCAACATGAACAGGAGTTTGGAAGAAGTTGGTTCCAACCCTCATGGATTGAGTGGCTCAAAATCTCACTGCAGGAAGTAATTAGGTGTTATGGAAATAGCAAGAGAACTAGGATTAGAAGTGGAGCATGAAGGGGCACCTGGGTGTTTCTATCAGTAAACCGTCCAACTCTTGATTTCAGCTCAGGTCGTGCTCTCAGGGTCTTGAGATCAAGACCCACATCAGGCTCTGCCCTGGGCATGGAGCCTGCTTAAGATTCTCTCTTCCTCTCCTTCTGCCCCTCCCCCCACTTGTGCTCTATCTCTCTGCTTCTTAAAAAAAAAAAAAAGATGTGGAGCCTGAAGATGTGATTGAATTATTGCCATCTCATTATAAAACTTGAACAGATAAGGAGTTGCTTCTTATGCATGAACAAAGATAATAGATTTTGAGATGAAATCAGCTCCTGGTAACAATGCTGTGTAGATTGTTGACATGATAACAAAGAATTTATAATATTCCATAAACTTGGTTGATAGAGCAGCAGAAGGCTTGAGAGATTTGACTGCAATGTTAAAAGAAGGTCTATAGTAGGTAAAATGCTATCAAACAGCATCCCATGCTATAGAGAAATTATTCGTATTTATTTGGAGTCAATCGGTGCAGCCAACATCACTGTCATTTCAATTTAAGAAATTGTCACAGCCACTCCAACCTTCAGCCACTAGCCCCTTCATCAGTCAGCAGTCATCAATATTGAGTGTAAACCCTCCAACAGCCAAAAGATTGTGATTTGCTGAAAGCTCAGTTGATGGTTAGCATTTTCCAGGAATAATTTATTTTTAAATTAAGGTATGTACACTTTTTAAGTGTACATACTTTATACACTACAGTATAATGTAAACATAACTTTAATATGCACAGGGAAAGCAAAAAATTCATTTGAGTCAGTTTATTGTAACATTTGCATTATTGTGGTGGGCTGGAACCAAAGCTACAATATTTCCCATTTGTGTAGGTACATAATAATCCTGTCAACTTGGTTTTTAGTAATTGCTTTATGCATTTTTTTATAAGATGGTACAAGAAAAGGGTTACAATTGAAAATTAGTAATGTCTTTTATATTTACCTATGTATTTACCTCTACCAGTACTCTTTATTTCTTCATATGGAGTTGAAACTCTATTTACTATCCTTTCATTTCTGCCTGCAAAAATCTCTTCATTATTTTTGTGGAGTGGATATACTTATGAATTATCTTTTTTAGTTTATTTGGGAATGTCTTAATTTCTTCTTCATTTTTCAAGGATAATTTTGCTGGATATAGAATTCTTAGTTGACAATCTGTTATTTTAGCACTTTTAATATACTATTCTGTCATTTTCTGGCCTTCCTATTCCCAGTGAAATGTCAACTGTTACCTTACTGAAATCCCTTGCAGAAGATACGTTGTTTTACTCATTACTTCAAGATCCTTTCTTTGTCTCTGCTTTTAAAGATTTGACTAAGATAGTTCTATGTGTGGATCTCTTTGTTGTCATTCCACTTAGAATTCATTGAGCTTCTTGGATTGAAGATTTTTTTTTCAAATTTTGGAAGTTTGGGGCCATTATAACTTCAGATATTCTTTCTACCCCTTTTTCCCTCTCCCTCCTTCTGGGGCTCCCATTTTTCATATGTTGGCCTACTTGGTGGTGTCCTGTAAGTCTCTGAGGCCTGTTGTTTTTTTTTATTCTTTTTTTCATTTTCTTCCTCATATTATATAATATTAATTGACCTGTCTTTGTGTTTGCTGATTCTTCCTTAGGTCATTCTAGTACCCTGATGAGCCCCTCTAGTGAATATGCTATACTAGTTATTGTACTTTCCCACTACAGAATTTCTTTCTTTCTCTTTCTTTCTTTCTTTCTTTCTTTCTTTCTTTCTTTCTTTCTTTCTTTCTTTTCTTTTTAGAATTATTTATTTGGGAAGGGGTTGCAGAGCAAGAAAGAGAGAATCCTGAAGCAGACTCCATGGTGAGCATGGAGCCTGAAGGCTGGTTCCCAGGACCCCACAATAACGACCTGAGCCAAAATCAGCTCAGCTGCTTAACCAGCTAAGCCACCCAGGCACCCCACCATAATAAAATTTCTATTTGGTTCCTTTTTATATTTCCTATCTTTTCACTGATATTTTCATTTGGTGACACATAGTTCTCATTCTCTCCCTGAATTCATTATATATGCTTTCCTTTATCTCTTCAACATATTTATGATAGCTGACTTAATATTTAGTAAGTCCAACATCTAAGTTTCCCTGGGTCAGTCTATTGACTTTCCCCCCCATACTCCCTGTGTATGGGTTATACTTTCCTGTTTCTTTGTTTATATTTGCAAATTTTATTGGCAAGTGAACATTTAAAAGACTGTAACAAGTCACTTCTAGAAGCCAGAGGGAGAAATCCCTCTCCCACCAGTGTTCGTTGTTGTTGCTATTCTTTCATTGTTGTTTTTTAGTGATTCTACTGGTTTGTATTCTTTATCATGTGTGGTAACTGACATCTGCTCAATTATCTTAGTGGGAAGCTAATGATTAGGCAGAGATTTCCTTCAACACTTTGAAACAGTAAGTCTCCCAGTCTTTGGTGGGAGGCTGTGTTAGGCATGTCATCAATGATTTGATTTGATCGGCAGTCTATCACTTTGCCTTAGCCTTCACTTACTGATTGTGCAGAGCCTGAAAAGGCCCTAAGCTTTTACCTCTGACTCGCATCACTGCCTCAGGCAACTGTGATGTGAAACAATGGCTACTGGTTCTTTTCATCAAATACTCAGTAGGTTAGGGCTGTTCACCGAGAGTACCTTCAAAGTCAAGCAGACAACCACTGAAAGTGGACCTTTCAGCAAGCTGCAAACAGTTCTCTAGGGCTTTTAGGGACTTTCAAACTGTTTTGGCTCCTCCAGTAGGCCATTTGATTTCACAGCTATTACAGTTGTGAAACTATTGCTTTCCAAAGCCACCTTGTTGCTGGGGGGAGAGTGGTGGGATTATGGCAAGTTAAACTATAAGGCTCACTGGTTTTGTTGTTGTTGTTATTGTTTGTTTGTTTAATTCAGTTGTCTTTTTTGAATAAACATTTCTTGAATTATAGCAAGCTTTTAGTTAATTTCTACAGTTCATATTGCTTGTATAGGGAAGTGAATTTTCAGAAGTCTTTTCTCAGCCATTTGGAAATCAAGCCCTTCCACTTCACTTTTGATGATTATAACATAGATTAGTTCCATTTGTATATCATGATAGCTTTGACAAAGGACCCTCACATATTACCTCTTTGTGTCCTTTAAAATTTTGATTTATGAAATATTTTAAACATGAAAGTACAAAAAATAATATATTGGCTATCCTTGTACCCACTTCCCAGATTTAACAGATACAATATTTTGTCATATTTGCTTCAGATTTATTATTTTTTTTAATGAAAGTAATATATTTATTGTCTTTCCTTTTCCCCTTCTAAAGAGGTTGCCTCTCTTTTGTGGTTGACATGTGTTAATGCTAGTCATATTTGCATATTTTTGCATATGAATGCATAAACAAAATATGTATGTGCATATATCTATATAATAGTTTTATATCCTCTTTAAATGATTTTACTTTTATATATTTTTGAAACTAGTTTTCCTTTGTTTTTGTATTATCATTTTCACATCTACCTATGCTGATATATGCAAATTTACTGTTTAACAGAATGGATATTTCATTGAGTAATCAACTATAATCTATGTATTCAGTCCTATACTGATGACAGTTTGGCATATTGGCTATGAATGTGGGTTCTAAAGCCAGAATTCCTGGGCTCTGATCCATATTGGGCTATTTCTATTTCCTCTGTTATTTTGGGGAAATTATTTCACTGCTGTGCCTTGGTTTACTTATATGGATATAACAATAGTACATGCCACACAGAGTCATTTTGAAGATTAAATTATATAATACAAATGAAAAGCTTAAAAGCGTTCTTGGGAAATAATAAATCCTTGGCAAGAATTAGCTCTTATTACAAACAATGCTGTAAGAAACACCCTCATGTGTGTCTCATAACATTTCTGCATTATAGCATATGAAATATCCAGCTCAAATGGATGAGACCAAGGTATATTCCCATCAAGATTACACACATTCTAATCATATAGTGGTGTAATCAGACAACCAGCCTGGGAAAAGGTAGTTACCATGTATGCACTCAATAAAAAAATGAGTGTCCAGAATATACATTTTATAAAACCTTCTATATGTTGTTAAGAAAATATATATCCATTTAAAAAAATGGGAAAATAAGTGTGAACAGAAAATGCACTGAAAAGGAAATCCCCGGGACCAGTAGAGTCAGAAAGTCTAATTGAATGATTGGTAGTTAGAATACTTGTAAGTGAGTGACCTGATGCAGCTTTAATGCACAATCCCCCAAATCCACCCCTAGGCTTTCTCCACTACTACATGATTTTCCTCCCAATTAATCATGCAGCTACTAAATCTCTGCTTCTCTAAGTGATGTGTAAAAGAAGTATCTTTCCCCTGCTTTTGGTGTGTCCTTTTATTTAAACAAAAACATTTTTTTTTCTAGGAAGATTTTCTTTGAGCTGAAATTAGCTAGAGCAACTTGTAACACATGGTGTGTTATCCGTGGATGTGTGCATGTGTTTAAAAAATCTGTGTAGTTGTTTCTACAAATGTATGAATGTAACAGGTGTCCAGGCACACATGTGGTTTTCAGAGCTACTGCTGGTAAAAGAGTTGATGTAAGTGATCTCCTTTCAGAATAGCAACACGGCTAACACAGCTATTTATTTCAATTCACATTTACTGAAATGAAACAGAAATTTGGCAACTTGACTTGGAGTAACCAGAAGTTGGTATGCTCGTGGGCTTCTGAAATATAGGTGGGAAAAACATTTCCTATCTAATCTTTGACATTCTATGTTCCAAAAGATTTTTATTTTAACCCCGTTCTTAATTGCCCTTCAGTATAAAAATTAATTGTGTTTTCCACTAAAAGGCCAGTGCAGCTTAAGGTTGCTCTAGGGTCTTGGCAGCCAATGCATCTTCTGTAAATGGCTTGATTGCCGTCTGCGGAGAGAAGTGCTGGGAAAGATGTGCTTGACCGAGGCTATACATTACAGTCCAATTAGTGTGAAGATCACTACATGAGTCTTTAACTTTATCTAGTAACTGTCGGAATCTCTAATAGAGACCACAGAGAGAGTGGAGAGGAATTTAGAATCTACTCTCTCTGCCAGGCAAAAGGAGAATGCCTCTGACTATATACCAAGGGACAACTAAGGGCACTTCCCTCAATTTTTCTGTCCCCCAAATGCTTCTATTCCTCCTACCATCCAAATAAAGAGTTCAAAACAAAAACCAGAACCTTCAGTATACATGTTCACATGGACAGTTCTAAGTATAACAGTGGTTCCTAGCAAGGGGTCTGGGGTCAGAGATGTTGGTTGGTATTTCAGGCTATTTATGTCTGCAAGGCTCAGATCCATCAATTAATAACATGAATGGTAATTGCATCACCTTCATAGAATTATTAAAATTATTAAATAGCATCTTGACTTAAATAATCCTAACTGGTAGGTAATAAGCACTTTGAGTATTATTACATTATTATTGAGTATTAAAGGAAATTAGTGGGTTCTAAAGTCAGGATACCCAAGCTAACTCATCACAATTATTCATTATGCAGTATTATAAAGTCACCTTTTTCTTCACTGCCCTCATTCTCCTCTAGTCATTGGACATTTTCTAGGCCCACTTGAGTTCATCTCTCACTTTGTAATAAATATTTTATTATAGGAGTTCTCTGACCTCCATCATGGCAGGACTGGCTCCACCCAGCCCATTCCTTATGAGGGTTACTTGTCAATACCTCCTTCTATTGGTGGTTCTCCTTATCCCCCTTTACTAAAGGGTTATGTTCCACCTAGACAGCCGTTGGAGATTGACACACCCACCTCTTATTCCTCATCTCTCCATGCCCCTGTCTCATGGGTCCTCCCTACCCTTTTTCATCTCCCATTGGATGCACACCTGCTTCTACTGAGAATAGGTGAGAATGGATGCTACCTCATATGGAAGGATTTAGTGATTCCCTTTCTCAATCGTTCCTCCTCTGAGAACAGAACTTTCCCTTCTCTGGCACCTCCAAAGTCAAAGGAGGAGTAGACGATTTGAACCAGACTCCAAGTGAGTTGCAGGATATCAAACTCTTCTCCCTATGCACCTGTGTTTCTGGGCAGAGAAGGCAACTTAGTGGGCCAGCACACTTCTGCTCCACAGCAAAGTTTGGAAGAGTGTCTTCCCTGAATATCATGCTGACCAACAATCAGTTGTGCTTGCTTGAAATCTGTGTAGTCCAGGTTTATCATCATTGCAAGCACAGACTTTAATGAACATATAAATGGATGAAATAGGACTTGTTGCTACTATGAAAACTAAGTTGATAGTTTTGGAAAAAAAGATGAAGGACAATCATTGTCTTAGTCATCTCAGGCTGCTCTGGTAAAAGCACCACAGACTGGAAGGCTTAAACAACAAATATTTATTCTTCACAGTTCTGGAGGCAGAGAAGTCCAAGGTCGAGGTACTGACCAATTCGGTTCCAGATGAGAGCCCTCTTCCTGGTTTGCAGATGGCTTCTTTCTTACAGTGACTGTGCATGGCCAGGAGAGAACAAGCTCTATGTCTTTCCTCCTCTTATAAGGACACTAATCTCATCACAAAGGTTGGACCCTCATGACCTCATCTCAACCTAATCATCTCCTAAAGGCCCCACCTCCAATTACCATCCCATTAGGGGTTCAACATATGTATGGGGAGGGGCACAAACATGCAATTTGTAGTAATTATCAAAACTATTTCTTGGAAACTCAGTATGGGTGATGAAACTATTGGGAAATAACAGTAAAAACAAAGAAAGACTCTGCCCTTATGCTTGTCAAGCTCTGTATGTTATGGCACCATTTAAAAAAAAATGAAGCTGAAAATCTTTGATAATATATTTACATGTGGTTTATGTCCTTCATTCATTGGGTAGTTTCCATGGTTTAAGATGAAATAGCGTTTTATGTAGATATGCATATTTTTATGTTTTTTTTAATTCGTTAAAAATAATACTAACCCTATATAGTCAGAGAAGAGGCTTCTACAAAGCTTAGAAGTCATTTAGAAGTCCTGGGACATTCTAGAGTATGGACTTAGGCCCCCACCAAGAGTTCAGGTCAGAGGAGAGAGGGAGGAGGCCAATACTTGGTTGGTGGAGGCACTAGGAGACATGAAACCAAAGAAAGGAGGTGAAGAATGAGGTGGGGTAGAACACTGGCAGGGGATGGGAGGGGATGGGAGAAACAAAAATAAAAGAATGAAGAGAACAAGAGAAGCATTTTTTGGTGGAAGAAGGAGCCACAATTAATAAAATATTTGCATGTTTCCAAACTCACAAAAAATTTTGAAGCATGTAATGGGAGTTTACTGTATGCTAACTACCACTGTATGGTCTTATCACATGAGAATCTTTTCTTTTTTTAAAGATTTTATTTATTTATTTTAGAAAGATAGTCTGAGAGAGTGCACACGAATGGGGGGAGGGGCAGAGGGAGCGAATCTTCAAACAGACTCTGCTTTGAGTGAGTGAGGAATCCAATGAGGGGCTCTATCCCAGGACCCATGAGATCATGACCTGAGTTGAAACCAAAAGTCAGAGGCTTAACTGACTGAGCCACCCAGGTGCCCCAAGAATATTTTTCTTGATGGAAAGAAGAGAGTCTGCCCTTAATCCATGAGTCTCTGAAAGCCCACTCACTATCACAGGCAGGTAATTAGCAGTAGACCTTATGTCAATTGTTCAATCAAGGAATAAAGTTTCATAAATTATAAAAAAAAAATTCGACATAGTGAAGGTCCTGGTTCTCAGTAACATTTTTGAAAATATTTTAGGGGTCCTCTTTAGAATCTTCATAGGACCACCTCCTACCTCAAATACTAACTCTCTTGGTAAATAAAGACTACTTCCTGTATGATCTCACTACCTTTTATTTTCAGTGCTATAGGAGTATAAAAGAATGGAGATTAACAGCATAGCAAATTTCAAAATATTTTATATCCTCTAATACAACATGAAATTGAGAAAGTAAATCTACTTATGCTGATAAAATAAAAAAATAATAATAACTCCATACTGTCTACAGTGAAAAATTACAAATATAAATAATTTAGGGGCTATACAGATGAGAGATGATGTATATAAATTATTTGCCTTATAGAAGGTGCTCTATAATGTTAAATATCATTATTGTCAGGGTTCTGTAAGTTTTGTTTCACTCTCTTGGAGACTTATACATATTTTTTATATTATTTATATGGAAAAACACTTTCCCAAGTCCAAGTGGCCAATTTATAAATGAGTTTCTGGGATAACACATTCACACGCAGCAATACATGCACTAATGGATACGGAAACTCAACCTGCAAATGGTAGGGAAAAAAAAGCAATGCCAAGAGCTCATTATTAACCTCATCCCTTTACCTCTGCATGCCCCCAAGGTGGCCCGAATTTGAATGTTGGTAGAAATGTTGTAACTTTGAGTTGACCAAAAAAGAACAGTTCTTCCGAGTCATTTTATATAAGGGACTCGGGGGTTAGGAGGACACATGAGAAAGACCAACAGAAAATACGAGTCAAAAATTATCCCCCAAAATTTCTATTTGCAAGTAGAAACATTTAACCACAGAAATGCCTAAAGATAAAAGCACAGTGATATTTATTGTATTTTTTAATAGCAAAACAAATCTAAGTGCACAGCTCAGGGGGAAGGGGACTAGTAAGCCTGATCATGGTGCATGGTGCCTATGCTCCCCAGCTGATAAAAGTGATGATAGAGGGGCGCCTGGGTAGCGCAGTCGTTAAGCGTCTGCCTTCGGCTCAGGGCGTGATCCCGGCATTCCGGGATCCAGTCCCACATCGGGCTCCTCTGCTGGGAGCCTGCTTCTTCCTCTCCCGCTCCCCTGCTGTGTTCCCTCTCTCACTGGCTGTCTATCTCTGTCATATAAATAAATAAAATCTTAAAAAAAAAAAGTGATGATAGAAACTTGTTATAGGGGTGCCTTGGGTGGCTCAGTCCATGAAGTATCTGCCTTCAAGTCAGGTCATGATCCCGGAATCCCGGGATTGAGCCCCATGTAGGGCTCTCTGCTCAGCAGGGAGTATAATTATCCCTCTACCCCTCACCCCACAGTTGCTCTCTCTTGCTCTCTTTCAAATAAATAAATAAAATCTTTTAAAAAAAAGAAAATGGTTATATACTGCTTTTTGCAATTACAGTGTTTCTGTGCTATATTATAAGCTCTGTGCGTGCATGTGTATTTAGAAAACCATACACAAAATGTTCACAGCCATTACTTAGATATTTAGATATTTGGTAACTCCCCAAAGAAGGTATTTTTTTCTACCAATACCTTGCTTCTATATTGATCCTATAATTTATAATTACCAAAGGAGATACGTGGTTGTACTTTATTTCGCACTGGTGTATGTTTTCTTTCTCCTGGAGTACTTAGAAACAATCCTCTAAGGAAAGATTCACTAGAAAATGAGCCAAGACATGGTTGCACAACTGTGATCTCCGGGGCTCTGGCAGAGGAGACTTTCCACCTCCTACAACATTGCCAGCTAATCAAACTCTCCACAAAAGGCAATGGATCAGATGAAAGTATTGTTTTTCCCCAAATTGCAACAACTACCATATAAAGGAAAAGATGAGTTGCAGATGGATTTTTAATTTTTTTTTTCCCAGATCATTTCCAGCTTTCTTGTGAATTTCTTGCACCTAAAGGGCCTGGCCCAGTTTCAAGTCCCCTGCCTTCCTGTGCTGTGAGCACGTGGCTGGATCTCAGCAGTCAGGATTGGCTTCCCGGGGAACCCTGGTCCTTGCCCCAAGACCACCGGACACCACCCTGAGCTGCCCAGAAATGCTGGGAATGTCAATCGGAGTCTGACCCAGACAGGTGCTCTCCCTCACAGGGCTCTGCATCTTCTCACTAGTCTCCAGAATAGTTTGTGGAAAGTCCCCTTGCCCTCTGCCCCAGCTGGGGTATGCCATCTGCCCTCAGCCCAGACTTGGTGGCCCCAACCAAATTTAGATGCATTAATACCACGTGCCTTTAACGGATGGTGCCAGAAGGGCACATGGCTCATATCTCCTTCCGCCCTGCTTTGTTACCCCTGACAAGCACTCGAGGCTGGGAAGAGAGCTGTGTTGCTTCCACTCAGCTCCAGCCCAGCAACTAAGTACAATCTTACCGGACATCAATCTTGGATGCCAAAGCCTGGCGATTTGCATTGCAGATAGCAGACTGTGGTAACACTTCGCCACTGGGAGCAGAAACTGAGGCATCCTCCTTGGTTAGGGCTATGGGCAGAGAAACCCACTTTGTAGTCAAAATGAGTGCGGAAGAAAGGAAAGAATTGGGGGGGGGATCGGACCAGTCCTCTTTTGAATGACACAAAGGATATTGATTTCTTATATATTAGCATCACAGTTCTTTTCAAACCACTAGCTGTTTCCTCCAGTACAGAGATCAGTCCTGTGGATCCCATTTCCAACTCAACCCTTACCTGATACCTGGCCTTTATATGGTCTCTTCCTGACCCCTGGCTTCTTTCTCATTTTATTCCTTTTCTTTTCCATTCTTAAGTTCCACTCGGATCTCTTACTACTTTGATTCTCTGACATTTTGAATCTTCGACAAGGACATATCTAAAAAATAGGAATAAACAGAAAACTGGTGCAGTTTTTTGAGAATTACATAGTTTTTTTTTTTAATTAGAAAGGGTTTGCATTTGATGCATCTTAACTATTATTTTATTATTATTTTATTAGGATAGTTACTCTTCTTCGGGTGCCTGGGTGGCTCAGTTGGTTAAGCATCTGACTCTTGGTTTTGGCTCAGGTCATGATCTCAGAGTTGTAGAATGGAGCCCCACATTGGGCTCTCCGGGGGGCTGGGAGTCTGCTTGAGATTCTTTCCCCTCCCTCTCCCTCCTCTGCTCCTCCTCCCCCCACTCGCACATGCTCTCTCTCTCTCTCTCTTTCAAAATAAATAAGTAAAAACTTAAAAAAAATAAAACAAGGAAGGATAGTTACTCTTCTAGGAGGCACAGTTTTATTGCAAGAATTTAGTTTTGTCCTCAGAAAGATCTAGATGCTTATGTTAGTTCTACTACTCTCTAATTTTATAACTTCAGATCTGTTACTTGACCTCTACTCCAGGACCACCCATATATAAAATGGGGAATACAATAGCACTTACGTTCTTAGGGTGAAAGAATTAAACAGGGACAAACAGTGGACATAAAAAGCTTAGTTCAGTGACTTGTAAATAGTAAGGACTAATTAAGAATTGATGTTTCTATTTAATTATTCACTCACCTGCTGGATAGAATTGTGGTTGTGGATTTGGGGTAAGACAGGTCTGGTTTGGGTTCCAGATCTGCCACCAACTTGCTGTTTATCTCTGACCAATGTATTTATAAACCTTCAGAGGCTTCTCATCTGTAAAATATAGGTATTAAGTTACACCTGATACGGTTGTTTGAATGCTGAATAAGCTGATATGGGGCTGGAACCTGCAATATTTCTTATTAATCCATGTATTTCAAACTGTATAAACAGTTCCGTATTTGGGGTCCAGTGACAGTATACCCATTTTTTTTCTATTAAAGCTCTTGTCCTATTATAATGATTCTCAAACTGTGGTCCAAGAAGCTGTCAAGAGTTCCCCACATCCTTTTGGGGATCTGTGAGGTCAGTACTATTTTCATAAAAATACTAAAATAGGATTTGCCTTTTTCACTCTAATTTCCTCACAACTGTACCGTGGAATTTTCCAGAGGCTATATGAGATGGGATAATATCATCACTCTGATGTAACATGTGATGAACATTGCCATTTAAAAATAAATTTCATAAATAAATATTTTAAATGTTTTTTCCTTCTGATTCCTAATCTGAAAAATATTGACAGATATAATCCGTATAAACAAAACATCTTTGAGGATTCTCAATAATCTTTAAGGGTGTAAAGGGGTCCTGAAAAAAGGTCTTTGAAAATACCTGTCCTATTAAATTGCAATTAGTTTCTTTAAAAAACAAAACAAAACAAAACGTTTTATGTGAGAGAGAGAGCATGCACACAGGTGTGGAGGAGGGGCAGTGAGAGAAGAAGAAGCCGACTCCCCATGGAGCAGGAAGCCCGTCACTGGAGTCGATCCCAGGACCCTGGGGCGATGACCGGAGCCAAAGCAGCCGCTTAACCGACTGAACCACCCACACGCCCCTTGCAACTTGTTTCTACACACATCTCTCCCCAGTGGACCTAGAGATCCGTAAACGCAAGTACCATATTGAACTTGGAGTTTCCACTTCGGGGCTCCGTACCTGTGCTCAGTAAAGGTTCACTAGCTCTGTGCCCATGAAACAAACAAATAGCTATTGATGATGGTGTGACATCTCCTCCGTCTAGAATGTAAGCGTATTGATTTGCACATTTCTTGTGCACCTTGTTTCCCTCTCGCTGTGGCATCCAATCGTTCTCCGGATGAATCAACTGTCCGTAGACTTGGGTTAAGTCGTGTATTATCACAGAACAGCGGCTTCTGCCAGCTTCGCCCCCTCGGGATCAGTAGGAGCTGCCGCATCCTTGAGATATCCCTAAAACCTCTCCCAGAAAAATGAAGGCTCACTGCCTACTCCTTCAGCATTGTTTCCTGACATGCTTTACCTCCCCACCTCCCCTTGTGCTTCGCTACAATCACCCTCTGGCTCTTTGGCATCTTTGCCTGCTTTATCTCCTCCTCCCGATACTCCCCGCCCTTTGACGCCACCTATCAAATCCACCTGTTCTTCAAGGTCACCATTCACTGCCACGTCTCTGTGGAACCGCTCAGAGCCAATCACCCTTCCTCGGGGTTCCACAGTAAATACCACAATCTATCTGATAAAAATCAACTGTAGTGGGCACGGCTATCTCTTGCCATCTCTTGTAAGCTCCTTAAAGGAAGGAATTATTTCCTACTCATTGTTATCAAACACTGTACAGGGCCTTTAATAGGAGATCACAAGAAGTGCTTGAATCGCTTTCATCTGAAGCTTGATTGCACACTCTAGGTGTTTCTTCCATATTGTTAGACTGTCTCCTTTGAAGATTAGAGGGAGGGAAAAATTCTTATTACACATATGCTGCATGAAAGCAAATTAGGTACTATGAAACATTTCCAAAAGGGGGCGAGAGACCGTTTTTATCCAGACCGGCTGTATTGTGTTTGACAATGAGCATTTCACAGTTGCCTGTGGGGGCCCGGAAGTTCAAGGGATAAATATACGTGGGTACCGCCCAATTCAAAGATCTGTGCTAAGGGCAGGAGTCCCAAAGCTCCAGGCCATCTGCACATCCAGATAGCATGGTTCGGTTAGAGCCAGAAGTAAAGCACCCCATCAGAACTACTGGCTCACGAGAAAGATGCTGAGGAAGGCAAAGGTTTCCGGAGCCAATGCTGGAGCATGGAGGATCTTATACATGGCATGAAAGACTTCGGCTTTGTCTCTATTTACAGCTCTATAAAATAATTTGACAGAACATGGTGGGAACTTCATGACTCACGAGGGAGTGAATTACAGGCTCACAAACCATGGGTCATCAATATTTCCCCCAAACCACGAGGCTGATCTGAAGAACTCAGTCTGAGAAAGACACTCTACTTTTCAGGTTCAAGTCTACTTTGGCAAACTGCATTTGAGTATATCATCCCAGCCCCTGAACTTTCCCCAAATTAATAGCACAATTTAATATGGCTGCTTTTCTGGAGCCTATCACGAGCCTCAAGACTGCGAGATGAGGCAGGAAATACCCCACAGGCAGGCCCGTCTGGCACGATTTCCAGACTTTGCAAGAGAATCTCAAACACTTTTATTTCTCAGGGAAATATAATATTTCTCCCTCAGCTCAAAGTTAGTTCTTTATCTTCAAGTAACTATAAACAAACACAGTTTTGGCAATCACCACTGGGAAAGATAATGCTGATGCAGTTATCGAAAATTCCACTTTTACTCAGACTCTTTTTTTTTTTTCTCCCGGATTTCACAGCTGTTCCTTGTTCCCTTGCATTTTTCAGCTGCACTGCATTTTGTTCAGCTTTAAATGGGCAAAGCAGAGACTCTGCTTTCTTTGGATCATGACTTTCTGTCTCTGAACTAGAAGCTCTGTTTTAAGCAT
Organism: Ailuropoda melanoleuca; assembly: GCF_002007445.2. Lineage (NCBI taxonomy): Eukaryota > Metazoa > Chordata > Mammalia > Carnivora > Ursidae > Ailuropoda > Ailuropoda melanoleuca. Next base: position 13,198,773 of record NC_048226.1, on the reverse strand, counting down.
TAAGACTCTTGGTTCCCAATTTACCAGTTGCCCTCCATTTAAAGCAGCAACAATGTCCCCAGGGCAGTTGAGTAAATGAGGTTACACTCTCTACAATTAATGAAACACATTAATATCTTTACATTTTCCTGCACTTCTTTTCCCAAATTTTTAAATAAGGTTTCCAGGCATCTCTGCTTTTATGCTGCAAAGCCAGAAGAATGAGATTGAATAAAAAGGACATAAATGAGCAATATCTCATACTAAGGGGCGGGGGGAGGAAACCGTTTTATAGAATTTTTAGTCCTGTATGCCCCTTCTTGATAAATGTGTTGACCCAAGACTAAATTGGCTTAGTAGGCTTTTCTTAAAGACATAACATGCTAACGTGCTTTTATATTAAACATTTAATTTAATTTAATATATTTGCTTGATGCTTTATCTGGACTTATTGTGGACAATATTTTCCTTATTTCTCAGTAAGAGTAGATTGCAATCTTGGTAACATCAGGAAGCAACAACGACAAAATAACCTAGTGCCATCAGTGACAACATTGAAATACTACTGCAAACATATGTGCAATTGAAATTATATACATGCATTAAAATTGGGAAATGCATCGAGTGTTACTCCTATAGTGTTATCAATGGATAAGCCGATTACTGTTCCTAACCCAGTTATGACTCTCGTGTATTTTTAAATTTTTTCCAGTGAAAGCTTATTTTACTTTCAAGCTCAGAAAGTAATATAATTGATTCAAAAATTCCAAAGAGATATAATTTAAAATTATTTATGTAAACATTACCTTGATCCAAAAACTGCAGGCAATTTGAGACATGGGTAGCCATAAAATTCATCTTTTGATTATTTTGAATATGAGAAGAGTTTATTTCACACAGTCGTCAAATATTTATTGTGAACCTACTATGTGCTGAACACTGTGCTAGAACAATGGTCATCCTTTGGAGTATCTGGTTAAACACATAGGCACGCACACACAAAAGATATAATTTGATTGTCCCATCAGCAGATTTACTTTTGTAATTACGTTTTTCTTAACGCTAATATTAAAATTAGTTAGCACTCTAAGCACAAATCTACTAATGGTAGGGAAAGTGGCTTTGAAATAAAAGTAAGTTCAGGGCATTAACGGTTCAAGCTCTTCAAATTCTCTCTTTTCTACACCAAAAGCAAACCAGAGCAAACCCTGTCTTGAAGAGAGTGTTGCAATGATTTACTATCTCGCTAATTCCTCATGTGTTGTGATGCAAGAGTTCGACGCTTGGCTTGTGAGACATGATGTCTTTCAGATGGAAGGCACGGTGATCGTTACGGCACGCAGGCTCTGTTCGCTAGGAAAACACGTGCTACCTCTCTTGAGAAGGTTCTTGAAGTTTCAACTAAAGCAGTTGCTTTTCTATTACCATCCCCAACCTTTTGTAGTGCCTCAGACAGCTGCTAGCCCGCTTGCCATGTCACACTCCAGACATGACCGATTGCAATCACGAGCATGCCAATGTCATTGCAACTATTATGTGGGAGTGAGAGTTCAAACAGGCTAGTTTCGATGGGAACAAAAACTTTCAAATTATTAATAGTGCTGACTGTAATGGTTGTACTGTGATGCACTAGTTTGTAAATGGCTTTACCAGTAGTTATCTTGAATTTGATTTAACTTGGCCTGACTAAGCGTGACTGATAATGCTTTCCTTTTGTCCAGTACCTTAAAACTTTAAAGGACTATCATCTGATGGTGAGAGTAGGTACCGCTCTCATCGTTTAGCCAACCAAGCTGCGGCACAGAGAGTTTACTTAATAGCTTGTTCAAGTCCCAAGTCAAGGGAAAGAGTCTAACTTTCCTCCCACTACATTAATTCCTATTAAGTTTCACATTCCAAGAAGGCTTGGAGCAAGTCCCTTCCACTCGACCAGCACCTAACACTTTCTTAGGACCTCGGAGATACTCAGTAAAAATTTTGAAGTAATGAATGGAAAGTGGAGTTTTAAACTCACGTTTCCCATTAAACTAAGGTTTCTCAACCTGGGACACATTCTTCAGACCCATATTCTGGGATCTATAATCCTCTACATTAACTTTCTAATTTTTTAATGGTTCTAGAAACAAAGCAACATGAGCATATTCTGGACCGTCTGTAAACTAAGTTCTGTCACTCAAATTCAGCGCTGTAATTGCATTTTGTGTTTTTGATGTATTAAATTGAAATAAAAGCTAAATTACATCTGAGTTTATTGTTTAAACAAAAGTGTGTTAAGGATGAATGCCACATTTACGTTGGAGACAGACGTATTGAGTGGATCATGGTTTTATGGGAAACAGCATGCTACATTTCATTAGCAGTAGGTATGATGCTGAAAAGACAGAGCAGAATTTTTCTATTCTCAGTTGCAGCAACAATTGAATTAGATGCCTATTTTTTGCAGTTATCAATAAGACATTATCTTTAGGTGAACAAGAAAAGCTTACATATATAGCAAATAATTCATTAAAATTGGTGTTTGGGCATTGCTTATGTGTAGCATTTTGATAAAGTTTGAGTTTCAATAATCCCAGAGTAGCAAACAGAGTCTTAGAGCAATTGTTTTATATACAATACATATATTATTATATGACACACAAAATAGGTAATGATAATACTAAAGTTGAAATACAGAAATGAATTTAATGCAGAACGATCCCTGAAACTAAGTATTTCTACTACGTACCTCAACTTTTTAGTTTTAGCAAAATAAAATCATCCACCATATTAAAAATAATACTGTATTGAATTTTACTAGCCTTGTGGTTTTGCAGTCACTTAGTGCACTTGGATTTGCTTAGAATTTTTAGTTATAAAGCAATTACAAGGATAATGAATTTGTACTTAGTTTTATATTTGTACGTATCTAAGTAATGTAAAAAAAAGGTGAGTCAGATCGATACTATGTCCTTTGAGGATTGACTTCCTTAATGTTCTCATCTGTGTATGTATATATACATACAAAGAGAGAATAATTTATTAAAGAATGATTAATTTATATATTATAAAATATATGTTATATATAATTAGATATAGTATATATGTGTATTTTATTTATATATATTTGAATATTATATATAGTATGTATTTTATGTTATAATTATGTATTTTGTATTTAATATATACAATGTTTATTTTTAAAATGAGTTATAGCCATATAATTACAATATATCCATAAAGAATTCATGACATCATTGCTGCTGTTCACAGAATATGCTCGTATATGTATGTATATATAACAAATAAATCTCATTGAAATGAAATAATACACTTGAAACAAAATAAAAATATGAAGACCAGAATGCCAAATTAAAACTATCGGAAAATAGCAGCACTACATTTTTTTAAGACCCGATTTCTTTTGGTTTAACTACCAAAAATTCAAATTTAAATAAAAAGCATGAGGAAAAATTACTCTTGCATAGTATTTTCTTTTTTTTTAAAAATATTTATTTATTTATTTGAGAGAGAAAAAGAGAGACAGAGAGAGTGAATGGGGGGAGGGGCAGATGAAGAGGGAGAGAGAATCTCAAGCAGAGTCCCCACCGAGTGTGCAGAGCCTGATGAGAGGCTGTATCTCCCGACCTTGAGATCACGACCCAAGCTGAAACCAAGAGTCAGATGCTTTGCCAAGTGCACCACCCAGGCACCTTGGTATATTTTCAAATATAGGACACCATCTTTCACTTCTGCAAGGATATTTTGAAAAAATTACATGTATATTGAAAATTAATAGCATTTTTGAAAAATTATTTACTGTAAATGTTCTGATAATCACTACACAGGGGCGCCTGGGTAGCGCAGTTGTTAAGCGTCTGCCTTCGGCTCAGGGCGTGATCCCTGTNTTCTGCAAGGATATTTTGAAAAAATTACATGTATATTGAAAATTAATAGCATTTTTGAAAAATTATTTACTGTAAATGTTCTGATAATCACTACACAGGGGCGCCTGGGTAGCGCAGTTGTTAAGCGTCTGCCTTCGGCTCAGGGCGTGATCCCTGTGCTCCGGAATCGAGTCCCANATCGAGTCCCACATTGGGCTCCTCCGCTGGGAGCCTGCTTCTTCCTTTCCCACTCCCCTGCTGTGTTCCCTCTCTCACTGGCTGTCTCTCTGTCATGTAAATAAATAAAAAAATCTTTAAAAAAAAATCACTACACAACGTTTTAAAGAACATTTTACAAATTTTGGTGGAAAATAGTAGGTAGTTATTGTAAATAATTCAAGCAATAAAGAAAGAAGAATAAGTTAAAAAATTCTTGAATCCCACCACTCAGAGCCACTATTAATCAAGTAGAAAACATCCTTTCAGATACCTTATATGCATTTTTCCATCTTATATACATCTACATTATTATGCATTTATATATCTTTAGCTAAAGCTATTTTTCGCTAGGGATCATGAACATGGAAAAAGTGACTCAAGTAAGTGAATCAATTTAATGAAACCCATAACACTGTCTGACTAGAAGAAAACTAGGTAGAACACATAGACTATGCAATTGATTAGTGTAATTAAATTTAACAGTAAATAAATTATTATGGGATGTAGGAATTAGCAAGACATTTAGACGAAGAAACTGTAACATGAGTTTTTCCCATTGGATCTAACTTATATTGAGCAATTATTATATTCTACTTTAGGAAAGCTTGAATTTATAATAAAGTAAGAAAAGGTAGAATGGTGTTTCTACATTATCATTTTAGAAGCTGCAGTGAACTACATTATTTGATTGTATCTCTAAATTAATTAAGAAGTCTGTTAGGGGCATTCTTAATAAAGCCAGCCGATTTTTAATTCAGGTTGACACCACTGAAAATACAAGTATAATTGCTATTGGTTCAGAGTCTGCCAGTGATCTGATATCAGTCTCTGGCATATGTTCAAGCGTAGTAAAACCTCATTAATTTAGACTTCTTCATTTGAATTTCATGACAATTTGAACAAGGTATGCTGTTCTTCATTACCTAGGAAAAAAGTTCCCAACAGGGAAAGAAAACATTACTCCAACAAGATCTCAGGGTTACATTATAAAGTATTGAATAGAACAAATAATTTTCAAAAATTTAGCATTATTCATGTGCATAAAAATATAGTGACTATGCAATGAAGGGATATCATCTGCTCTTAAAATATATTTAATGTAACATCTATTTAGAAATACTCTTAGTGTATTGAAAGTCTTTCTTTTCTTTCTTCTTTCTTTTTCTTTCTTTCTTTCTTTCTTTCTTTCTTT